>NC_136492.1:133867018-133872018 GCF_053919585.1 Euprymna scolopes | reverse complement strand
TTCGCCTTTTTTGGTGTGAAAATGTAATTTTAAAGAAAAAACTTCAGTTGATTATCAGTCTTGAGTAGCGATTAGCTGATACAATGATTTAGCAGTTTGTAAAGTCCTGTTGATTAACTTATATGATTGCATATGTTAATTATGCTAACATTATCAAAATGCCCGCTTAAATGAGCATTTCATAGAAAGACTATAGTTTGTATGTTCGTTGTGACCAGGGTGTTGGGAGGTGTGTGTTGAGAAAAAAAAAGTGATACTAGGCAGGCCCATTCGAACGCGTACCGCGAAAGACGGAAAATAACGTGAAAAAAAAACGTGACGTCGTTGTTGCTGCGTCTATCGCAACATACGAAGTGTTGTTTAAAGTGAGGCTTACAAATTGAAAGGGGGAGATTATTGCAGAACATATCAGCGAAAAAAGGGGTCCGTCCCTGTAGAAAAAATGCCTGATTGTGGGTAAAGATATTAACGTGTTTCCCCAAATTCTCAATGTTCTGTCGTCTAAACGGTCAAACTTCCAAACGATACCAGTCTCGTTAAATTACTTTCTCTTTGTCGATAGTTTAACGCAGATATACATCCATTCATACATACATACATTTTAACAAATAAGTGAGGTCCATGTTATAGACTAGATATTTGGTTATTTGCGGGGGGGGCGAAAAGGAGTGGTAGTAGGAACAAAAAGTAGTAGTGGCACAATGGAAAGCGCACATTTTGTAGGGGATGTTGGATTCTACATTAATAAACCTGGTGCCTAATTGATGTGTACTTCTCATTGTTAATATTCAATAATATATATATATATATATATATATATATATATATATATATATATATATATATACAAATGTGTTAGTCCGCTATTTTTGTGTGAGTGTTAAACTCTAGCCTGCCATAAATGCCGACCATAAAGAGATGCCTGTAATGACGCAATGAAGACAAGCAGCGACCGATGCGAGCCAGTTATAGCCGACGACTTCTCGAACCGGATTGTTGCTGCTTTCGTTTGATTTCCTGTGTAAAACCCGGGGAGCTAGTTGCGTTCTCATGACGTTCTCCAACCAATCATCTCTCCTCGAAAATCGATAGTGGCATAGTAAGCAGGCGGGTTCAAACCCGTACCGCGAAAAAAAAGTAAATAAACACGTGACGTTTTTGCCGTTAGCGCCATAGCCAAACCAAAAGTTGCGAAGGTTTCAATAAAGGTTAGTCAATCGAAAACTGAGGAATGACTTTCGGAAACATCGGTAAAAAGGCGACTCTTCCTTGTAGAAATGCCCTCATTTTGAGGCTGAAGGAATCAATATGTACGTTCTTCGATATTTGTCGGCCGACGATTGTCGGACTCCAAAACATTACTAATCCCGTGAAAATTGATGGCATCCGTCGACAGTGTTAAACAGATATAAACGCATATATGCATGCATTTAAAAGCTAGTTTAGATTTATATTGTAGACTAGCCTAGGAGGTCGACATTTCCCGGTTGTTGGGAAGAGTGTGTTGAGCAAAAAAAAAATAACAATGGAAATAAGCAGGCTCCAACCCGTACCCCGAAGGAGAAAAATAATATAAAAAAAATAGTGACATCTTTGCTGGTGCATTCATGGCCAAAACAGAAGTGGAAAAAGTTTGAATTAAAACTATTCAATAGAAAAAAAAAGGATGACATTTCAAAATAACACAGAAAAAAGCGATCCCTCCCCGTAGAAAAATGTTCAGTTGCGGATGAAAGAATGATTGTTTTTAACCAATTGTTCGATATTTGTCATTCGAAGGGTTGAGCAACAAAACAATACCAGTCTTGTGACAATCGGCCGTCTTTGTTGAAAGATTACGCCATACATACATATATACATATATTTACACAAACAGGTGACATTTCAACTATTGACTAGATTTGTTTCCCGGCGTTGCCCGGGTGTTTGGAGGTGTGGGTTTAGCAACCTAAACAGTGCAAGTATGCAGGCCGTCTCGGAGCCGTACCACGGAGGAGGAAAAGAACGCGAAAAAAGACGACTACCGCCAAACTGGAAGTGGCAATGATTGGTTCCATCGCTAAATCGAAAGTGGTTATTAATTACATCAAAGCTAGTCAATCTAAACGAGCGGATGGCTTTCAAAAATATAAGTAAAAATTCGATCACCCTACTTGTAGAAAATTCCCCATTCGAGAATGAAAGGATTTTTTGGGGGCCGATTTTTTTTCAATATTTGTCGTCCGAAGTGGTCAGCTATAAATCGATCACGATATCATTAAAACTCGCAGCCTTTCTCGAAGGTGTTAACCATATACAAGCATGCATTCATGCATACGTACATACATACATACATATATAAATGCATTTAAACAGACTGTTAAGATTTATATTACAGACTAGTCCGGGTTCCGGGCATGTCCATGTTGTTTGGAAATGCGTTTTGAGCAAAACAAATAAAACAAATTGCAAGAAGTAGGCTCGAAAACGTAACTTGAAAAAAAAACTGACTTTACCGTTGTGTCTATCGCCAAATGGGAAGTCGCGAGGGTTTAAATAAAGGCGTGCCAATCGAACAAACGGAGATAGAATCCGCAATCATCAACACAAAAGCGAGCCCCTCTGTAGAAAAGTGTCCACCTACGGGTAAAGAATTATTTTTTTCCAATTCTTCGATATTAATTTTTTGAAAGGATGAAGAAGTTCAACAATAACAGCTTCGTCCAAATCCGTCGCTATGTCGAAAGTTTTAGGCAGATGGACATACACACGTGCATACAAACATTTAAACAGAAAGGTGCGATTTATAGAAGAGAAAATTGCAGGTGTAATTTGAATATTAATATAGTGTTTGTTTGTTAATGTAAATGAGCACATCTATCAAGCTATTTTCAACATTTTTTAACTATTCAAGATCTAAAAAAAAAATCACCGTGTTTATATTTACTGCTATTTTCGGTACTAAAATTCATAGGAAGTATAGGTAGAGTATTAGATGCAATATATTATGAAGAAATGCGAGAAAACTTCGACGTTATGCTGTCAACCCACGCTAATACACAGCTCGGCACTGTTGTCTAGGCTACATTTCAAAAATTAACACTCCGCCGTCAAAAGGTTTGAACACCAAAACACAACCAACATCTGACAAACGTTCCTTATCTAGCTCCTAAACTCAAATCACACCAGTTTTCGAATATGCGTGTGTCATTTCTCCAAAAAGTATGAGAAAAAGTGGTGAGAAAATGTCCACGATATTTGGAGAATAAATATGTAAAATATGTCGGAATCGTCGTTTATTTATGTTGTTTAGTTTTATATTGTTTTTTTGCGTAGCGTTGTTTATCTGTTATTCCTTACGACAATTGATATATTCATTCTGGTGTTGGGTACAACTTTAAAATGTTATTAAAAAGTATTCACTTCTAGAATTGTTGACGCTTTCCGGCTTTTGCTGTTTAAACATTTAACGCTAGGAATACTAAAATGGTTTCAATATAAATGGGCTTTTACAGAATTTGCGATTACCGTCTATAATAGCGCCTTACAAGTAACTACATGTAATTATGTAATTGATGAAGGTAAAGATCAACTCTGTATGTTTGATAATCGATGAAAAGTTTACAGAAAACATATATGCTTTAGATTTCTGAGAAATAATATTCAATGTAAGTGCATATTTAATTTATATATCATTCACTTATGCATTCAATTATTTATTTGAAGTTGTACTTTTTAAAACATCAGTATATCATGCATTATATACCAGATAATACATTAAAGTAAAATAGGAAAAACATACTATTAAAATGTTATTTTTCATCAAATATTTTAATTGATTTAACAATTTGAAAATTTAAAGGATAATAAATATAATGAAACAGAATATTCAGATAAAAGTCGATAAAATGTCGCTAAATAATAAAAAAAATCCTAATATTTGTAAGTAATAGACTATATACGAATAATTAATAGACTATATATGAATACGAGTATGTTACCCAGTATTCGGTGATGATCAACGAATGTTTGGAACCTCCATATCTTTATTGCTATCTAAATCGCTGAAGTAACCCATTGATCACATATGTGCCTGGAACAAATCCGTACACTCCGTTTGAACAACTACGCAAATTAAGATAGAAACAAAACTATCCATATACTACCCACATTGATTGAATAAAACACACAATACGTATACACCCAATATATATAGACCTGGCTTGAAAAAATGATAGCGCAGAGAAAGATTTTAACTCTCAATTTTCTCTGCCAACATACAATATGAACAAGACTAAGTTTGTAGTAGAAAATAAATGTCCAAAATAATACACCTGGTTTGGGGAGGAATCCATTCAGAGTTACATAACCCACTGTTTCTTTGTACCTCTGTGATATCAGCGCTGTGCTCTTACGTGCACTAATCTGAACAGCTAGTCTGATTTTAGCGAGTGTGCAGGCCAATGAAACTTCTCTACAGAGTCATATGCGAAAGATGTAATTACATTACTCAACAACTTTTGAACCCTGCCTTTATTTTTTCTGCTAAAATGCAGTTTTACTGCCAGAAGAATTTGAAGTCACAAAAAGGCATAACAAAAAGCTGCTGGGAAAACATAACAAGAACAAAAATTAGAATGAAAAATTAACTATTGAAAATGATGGGAGCGACTAGAATAAGTTGTAGGAAATCCTATTTCATGTTAAACACGTGATAGATTTTGTTCTGGAATATTTTGGAAAATATCACACATAACAGATATGGAATTTTCCTAAACACGTGCACAACTGACAATGCATGAATTTAGCATCAGGAAATTACCGATGGTTTTGTATATTTTAATGGACTTTTCACATAACTAGCGTGTGTGCACGCGATTCCTGGGTGCCAAGACGGGGCTGGGGGTTATAACAGTAACGGTAGAAAATCCGGATTGAGAAAGGTGTTAAAAAGGTCGTATTGGCGGGACGGGGAGGAAAAAATAGTGTGCGGATCGAATGGAGAGAGGGGGAAAATTGTA
>NC_136492.1:133767018-133864518 GCF_053919585.1 Euprymna scolopes | reverse complement strand
CTAATTTAGAGAAATTCTGTCGGCTGAGAATCATTGAAATGAAATTAAACCGAATTACATTTACATCGGAAACATGTATCAGGCATTGACAGAAAGTATGGCAACATTTCGCTTATACAGTGTTTCCGTGTTGTTTCCTACAATTTTTTCTTAGACAGATACTACAGTTCTAATGTGTGATTTTAAAAATATACATTTCCGATTGAGAATGCATATATGTGCAGTTATTTTAGTATTTAATAGAAAACGTAATAGATTTCCATTCCCTTGCCTTGTACGGTGCAGGGTTATTTTCTTTTTAAAACGGTACGCCATTCATAAACACTGATTCATATTAAAGAAACACATGAGGCAGTTTACGCAAATATGAGAGGAAAAAGGTCATGAGTAACGGGGGAGAGTAGTCGGATACATGCAGAAGCAGTAAATGAAAAAAAAAACTTGATTATTTGCACGTAATAAAATGTAATCAACCCGACAGTATATACATTTACAGGGATATCCTAACACTTTAAACTTGCACACACACACACACACCCATCAAACACACACACACACATATATATTTATATATAAATATATATATATATATATATATATAGAGAGAGAGAGAGAGAGGAGAGACCGAGAGAGAAAATAAAACGGAACAAACCGTATTATGTGTTCATCAACGTTTCGTCTTTATTTCGAGACTGAAAATGTTAAATAAATGTGTAACGTTGATGAACACATAATACAGTTTGTTCGTTTGTATTTTCTCTATTTTGTCGGAATACTATTTCCATCATTTTCATCATATATATATATATATATATATATATATATATATATATATATATATATATATATATATATATATATATATATATATTTACCAATGGTCAAAAAAACGGACTAGAGTGCTCAATGTGTAGTCAGAGCAGTATATAGGAAATTTATTACTGTGAGTCCAGAATGAGTTTACAAATTGTTTCAGCTAGAGGGAAATCCTCAAAGAGAGGAAAAAATCCAACTAGCATCGTCAGAATTCATAGATATATATATATATATGTTGGTGAGTGGCTGGGTGTATGTGTGTGTGGGTGTGTATGTGTATATTATTAGTTGGAATTATCCGTGTTAAAATATATCAACGCGAGAATAAAACGTTATACACAGATTAGAATGTAAACCAAGTTATTCAGTTCAAAATATGTATTTGCGCTAATAAAATATTTACGTCATTAACAACGAATATATCATAACAAAAACAAACTGTTAGCAAGAAGTGAAACGCATATACACATATGAAAATTGTGAAACAAACTGAATTTATCAGAGCATGTCAGCACCATATATGTAAGTTCAAATAAAACGGGGCATAATTTCTGATATAATTAAGCCTTTCGTATTTTATTAGAATGTAAGATTAGGCAAATTTTCTCCCATACAGAAGATAACACGAAAAACAAAATTGACTGGGTATCCACTCCACAAAATCTCCAGCTACAGTATAGCTGAAATACCTTTTTATTATTTAATCATTTGTCTCCGATGGATTTATGAAAGCAGTGGTTAATGGGAATAAATCAGAAGCTCAGATATTTAGGCTGGAGTCCCTTGGGCTCCAACACTCTCCCTGATTTACATTATCAATCTCTCAAATCACACCCTAAGATCATTCATTGGCATCTATGCTTACGACACTACTATTTATTCCAACTTGGATGTGTTTATGCCCAACTTTAAGAAATTCCTAATGAACCGCCCCCTTAAGTAAACACTACATCAAATCTCCACACTAACGTATTGCACTTGCAATAACCCTTATCCCTGAGTTGCTTCCGGGCCTTCATAAGTGGTGATCACTGTGTAAAAAAAAATATTCCAACATTCCAATGGTCATGAAAAACCGATTCTTTCTGGTTCTCTCTCCTCTGAAAGTGATCATGTTGCGGCATGCGGAATCGATTTTCTGATTAATATTAATGCATTCAAAACCAAACGTCTATCTTACAACTTCACGTCTCTGACCTGCGTCTTGCATAAATTGAAATGAATTGGCTTGTCTTGGGGAGGACCATATAATGGCAAGTCTCTGGATCTAGCTTTTACTCTTGATCTGAGATAAAACAAACTAGTTTCCAATCCTGCTGTACAGATGCGTGAATAGTTATACTGCTCCAGGTGATCGCTTACTGCTGATATCCTTCTCTATCTGTACAAAAAACCAAATAAGTTAGAGTATGGAACATGCTTCCAGATATTTGCAGGAGCTGCTAGAAGCAGCTTATCCTGCCTTGACATAATTTAACATAGATTTAATAACAAAATGTGGATGCATTTTTGTCTCTCCGCTAACCTTTTTCCCACAGAAGAGAAATTGCGGCACTATTTTTGCGTTATCGTACCTTCCATGGAGCGTAACCGTCTGATGTAAATCTATTGTCCGGCTTGGCCGTTTACGATTAGCACACTTATCCTCGAATGGCATCCGAGCTTCGATACGTTGTGTCTCCTCTATGAAAATAAAATGCGTGATCGGGTAATTGGTTAATGTTGTTCTACATAAACAGGTGTGCACTGTTTACGTTGTCGTACTAATTGTGTACCCTCTCTACGTAAATCCTCCGACAAACACGACAGGCAGTAAAATCCCACCTCTTCACAGTAGAGATCCCTAGATGTTAGAGAAACTACTACTCCAGTGTTTTCTTCCGCAGAACGGCTAGATTTGGAGCTCCCTGCCAGGTTTTACTTCCCACAAATGTACTGGCATGCAGAAGTTCGAGTGTAACGTGAACGACATCTTGCTTCCCAACTCCCCACCTAGTACCCCTCTCGTCTGTGTCCCGTATAGTAGCCCCCTACATCAAATTTGCAATGTGCCTTGTTAGAGGTGAAAATGTAATTAAAAAATGTATATTTTTCCTTTAATATATAATTTCTCAAAATTAATTTTGTAATTACTACCTCAAATATTAGTTAGAATAGTAATAGAAATATACTGACGACGAAATTTTCGGTAAAATCTTGAACCTAATTGAAGTTATGAAGAAAAAGGTGATGTATCATATACTTTTGCGTGACACTTTATATATATATATATATATATATATATATATATATATATATATATATATATATACGTTTTATTTTTTTATCACCGTATCTTGTTAAGTTACATTATTGTTTCAGGTACCCGGCCGGGTAGCTGAAACAAGAATTTAACACAACAGAAAGATACTGTAATGAAAATAAAACCCATATTTGCTCTACAACAGTATTGAGCATATACTACAATTTTTATTAATTACCATTTCCACTATATATGTATATATGTGTGTGCGTATATATATATATATATATATATATATATATATTCATTTATTATTTTTTATATAAAATTGCGTTATATATATATATATATATATATATATATATATATATATATATATATATATATATATACAACAATGTGTTCCTCTCTTGCAAGTTAGTTATACAACTCAGTATCTGAATTGTGTAGTAGGTTTGATGACATTTGCTTTAAAGTTTACATATTTAATGAATAACCAATTACTTTTACAGCAATAACAAAGCCAGTAAAGTTGCAGCATCTTTCGACTTTTCTATATTAATTTTACATAAAAATGAGAATCACTTAAATGTAGTGGTGATTTTAATCGTGATCTAGTAGACTAACATAAAATCTTCCTTCTACAAATGGGTAATAGTTTTTCTGGTGAAAATGAATACCATAATAATTTTTTTTATGCAAACCGAAAATATGTGACCTTGTGGGTGCAACTATATCCACGACGTATAACATGGAAATATATTGCTTAATGCCTAAAGATAACAAATTACGGCAAATTTAAATGTTATATTTGTTGTCAGCGCACTCGATATCATATAGAAAACACTTTTTAAAGTTGGGTTTTATGTGGTCTACCAAGCACAATTACCAAATAAACATCGTTTCTTAAAAAATAACAGACCCCGTCCTGACAGTTTGCAATAAAGTTGTCGTTTATTTAACATTAACTTACTATATAAAAAAATCCTCATTCTTTAGACTATAATACCATCTTATCTTTGAGACAACTCGATCGAAGTGTGTAGGGGACAATATCAGGTAAATATTTCTAGTGGCGAGGATAGTGTCGGATTTTTATTTTTAGAAAATAAACTATGATTACACCGGAAAAATCATCAATAAAGTTCAAAAGGTACAGTAGATAATTTATCGCAACTGGGCTGATCGGACCTGACAAGTCTCAGTACACTAGTGAGAACAAATTCATGGCCTTTTTATCTGGTGTTTTGCCTAGAGATTTCGTCATTTTTCCTTGTGCAAAATCATCACAATTTTCGAGATCGTTTGAAGGAATTATTTTTATGCTTTCGACAATATTTTGTATTTTTTAATACTAGCTGCATTGCAGTGTCCTAGATATGCATACCAGGGTCCTAATTGTGGCAGGCAGTTTATGAGGGAACCACAATCTATGCGCGTACGTGTGTATGTTTTAATGTGTCGGTTCTGATTTATGTGTGGGGGTGTATATGTGTATGTGTATGGATGTGAATGCGAGTGTACCTTGCATTTCATGTTTTTTTTGTGTGATGATATAAGGTTCTGTTCAGTTCAGGAGTCAATCTGGTGATGAAGTTTTTTTTTTTTTTTCTGTGTAAGTAAATAAAAATAATGGTCTGTTTGGAAGATTTGCATTATTTTGAAGCTGTTTTCACTGGATGTGTGTACGTGTTTTGAAACACAGAGGTGTCTGTTATCTGCAATGTTGATATTGCTCTTATATAAGGCCACTCTATTGCTAAATTTTTGGTTCCGCCTGTGTAGAATTTGTTGCATGTTATGCATCTTAGTGCATATACTACATTTCCGGAGGCGCAATTTAGATCGTTTTTTTATTTTGAATGTTTGTGCTGGGTTTTTGAATGTGTATTTGTTACCTTCTATTATTATGTCACATACTCCACATCGCGGTTTGTTGCTTTTTGTAACTCCTTTTTTAGTATGTGGGATGAGTTTTGAGGAAGTCAGGATGTTTTTTAAGTTTTTGGGTTGGCGTTTGCTTTTTATTATTTTTGTTGTTTTAAGTATGTTGTTTAGTTTTTCGTTCTGAATGAGGAGGATAAGTTTTTTTGTTAAAATATATACTAGAAGTTCAGCGCATGTTTTCTCGGGCCCTGTGTACTGTTCGTAACTGATTGGGAAATCACACACCCACCCACACACACACACACACAAACACACACACACAAATATATATATATTTAATATATATATATATATATATATATATATATATATATATATATATTAAATATAATGCGGAAGTTTCTCGATATCTCTTTCGGCTATCATCTCCTCAGGAGAAAATCGATAGCAACCTAAATAATATTGTGTCGAAAAATAAAGAGTTCTAATGGGGGACTTATTAAATGTGCCAAAAGTACGGGGACACTAATTAAATTTATTTACGTTTAAAAACGATTAAAATATTGGCACAACGAGGGAGAAAAAAAGCGGGAGAAAAAATTCAAAGTTCCCCAAAGAGAAACAATGCGTGGGATGTTTCTTTTTGCCGGCACAAAGAAGGTTGACGCACCTAACAGATTGGATGTTGAACTCGATAAGATCAGGGAAATATTCATCAAAAATGGTTATCCTGTTGACCTTATTGATGCCTGTACTTTCAAAAAGGTTGCGGATTTTGAATCCCCTAAAAAGTTTGGACCCTTGAAATGCCCAGTTTATTTGAAATTACCGTTGATTGGGGAGGGGAGTAATAGAATTTCCAAACAGATTCGAAGAAGTATTTACGACTGCTTCAATTCTGTGTCCTTGAGTTTGATACATACTACGAGACCTGATTTTCCGTCATTTCGCATGGATAGTTAGGCTTACATCCGAAATAGTAATATTGTATATCAGTTTAGATGCCAGTGCGATGCTGGTTATGTTGGGCGAACATCCTTCCACATTTTGACTCGTATAAACCAGCATGTTCCATCGAAGATCAGACAAGGGAGGACGGGGTCTGGTGGTATCCCTCCTTCTGCAGCCTTGGACTCTGCTATTGGCCAGCATTTGGTTGACAACCCGTGCTGTGCAGATAGATATAAAATAGATTGGTTCGAGGTGCTACACAGACCAGACTCCAAAAACCATTTAAAGATTCTGGAGGCCGTCTCTATTGCGGTGAGTCAACCTTCTTTGTGCCGGCAAAAAGAAACATCAAACGCATTGTTTTTCTTTGCGGAACTTTGATTTTTCCCCCCTCGTGGTGCCAATCGTTTTTAAACGTAAATACATTTAATTAGTGTCCCCGTACTTTTGGCACATTTAATAAGTTCCCCATTAGAACTCTTTATTTTTTTACACAATATTATTTAGGTTGCTATCGATTTTCTTCTGACGGGATGATAGCCGAAAGAGCTCTCGAGAAACTTCCGCCTATTATTTTTGTTAAACTATGTATAAATTCTGCACCTCTAAACATTTATTTATATATATGTATATATACACATATATATATGCATATATATATATATATAATTATATATATATATATATATATATATATATATATTTCCTTATAATATATACCAATACAAATTTAAGAAGCTAAACGTAATAACAGAGCAATATAGAGACTAAAGGACAAGAAGTTATGTTTTCAAATTCATGATGTTGACAATCTTATCATTTATTCGTTTAATTCAGTTTCTGTTTCGTAGCGCAAAGCAAATAACTTTATTATTATATCAATCAGTAAATTTATTATATTCCCTACACTCATCAGATGCAATAGCACAACCAATCCGCCAAAAGAACACGAACTGTGATTCGACGTGGTTAAAATATCTAAATTGGAGGAGAAGCTGCAAATACCTGTCTATTTTTCCATTCCGCCCTATTGAATTTTTATAAACGAAAGCAGTAAATCTAACTATTCGTACTAACACTTTTCATTATTTTAAGAATATTCTACCAAAAGTTTCTTATTAATAATTAGTAAATTTATTAATTCTAATTTGGATATACATACTTATAAAAATAATATAAATAGATTATAAATATTTTTAGGCATACATATCATAGATCATATCCAAAATAGATTTTTCTTAGACGTAAACTTCCTCTTCTATGTAATGTAATTATTTGTTTTTATTTTTATTTATTCATTTCTAAATTAAATTTAACTAATAATTCAAAAATGAATTCACAGTTTAGTAAATGAGTATATATATATATATATATATATATATATATATATATATATATATATATATATATATATATTAAGAATATATTGTTCATCTTAATGAATTTTCAATAGATATTTTATTATAACAATAAAAGTGATTTTTACATTCATACTGACACTTAATTAATTTGACTACTACATTTTAAACCACTTATCAATCAAGTAATAATAGCTTGTTGTATAATATACATTTTATTGTTAGATTAACATTTGGATTATGATTAACATGAATACATTTTTAATATTATGATTATTACAAATATGTTTTCCTAATCCATAAATAAACATAGTGAACTTTGTCATCTATGAAAATTACTATAAAACTAAGTAACAATACCATGCTATATTCCTATCCCCTATACTAATTTTATATTTAATACTTCCTCCACTCGTAATTGTATAATATAGGCGTACGCTCTTTTTTATCAATCTACAGTAAAATAATATAATGTGTGTAATATATTAAGAAACTTACCTTCATTGTTCACATGAAATATTACGTTATATATTTTTGCCATAGTGTATGCTATCATTATCGAAATTCATTAGGCTTATATACAATATTATAAAGTATTATTAATTCTGTTTATTTTCATTAGCAAATTATATTCATACTAACTATTTATATTAATATGGACAAAGATTATGTTATGAATTTTGTTACACACGCCCACACTTTATTTACTGTTTAAATGCCCCTGATAATCATTGGTATATTTCATTTACATCTAATTGTTCACCTCCCATTTATTATAACTTTAAATGTAGTATTTACATTTTTGTCTCAATAAAGCAGCATTTACTTTATTTGCTAAGTACGTTTATTAAATGTCAGTTTAATATTTTTACTTATCAGGTTTTAATCGCGATAATACAAATTTTGATGTGTTTAAACAGTTTTGAATTACGTCCTGGCGTTTTTAAAGAAGGTTTTTTTTAGATATTATTATATGAGATGATTCAAAATATTAAAATGGCTGCTGCATAACTGCATATGCGTATGCATACATTTAAAATGATTAGACGTAAAATTGGCTGAGTAGTTTGCTACCACCACAAACGACAATTATTTTCATTTTTTTTTACTTTTGGCGGCTCAGATACTCAAGAAACACCAATTAAAAAGCTTGCTCTATCTCGGAATACGCTTTATGTAAAATTCTCAATGTTTAGACCAGACATTGGCTGAGTATATTGATAGTGACCGCAGAGGTTAATTCTCTTCACATTCGACCCCATTTTACCCCTGACATTTATTTTTCATAGCTCAAAAAAAAATAAAAAGTTAGATCCATGTCCACGTAATCTACACTAAAATTCCAAGTGTTTACACCAAAGCTTTTCGAGGGATTTTGTAGGGTTTGAAAGATAAAAGCGTTGAAATTTGATGCCTTGACAACCAATGTTTTGCCCGAAAACCGATTAAACAATTTTTTCCAAATCCCAATGCACTTATGTCAAAACTCGAGCCTCTTCACTGAACGTTGACAAAGATTTTTAGTAGGGGAATGTACACACTCTGACACAAACAGACAACCACTTTCATTTTAGAGATACACAAGCAGTTCAGCCCGGCTTTTTCAGGCGCTATGAATTGTGCTTAACTTTATGTGCCTATGTATATATATATATATATATATATATATATATATATATATATATATGTATATATATATATGTATATATATATACATATGTATATATATATATGTATATATATATATATATATATATATATATATATATATATTACACCGTATGAATATGTACGGTAAAATCTTAGAGAAAGTTGGTAGAGACCGCAGAGGTCGATTTTTTTTTAAATCTGACCTCAATTTTGATCATTTAATTGTTTTTGGCTCAAATAAAATTAAAATGGTTTATGCATGTCCAAGTAACCTTTATCTAAACTGTCCAGTCTTATGGCTCAAAATCGTCGGACGAAACTTCAAAGGTCACTTCTTTAAGTTTGGTGTATTAACGACCTGATTTTGCAACACACCCAATTAAAATGTTTGCTGAGTTTTGGAATACTCGTTATCTATAAATTTCAAATGTATAGACCCAAAATTAGCTGAGTAGCCGGCTAGACACACCAAAGAGCAACTATTTCGAACTTTGATCCTTTTGTAGCTCCAATGGTCAGCTCAAGCCCATTTAAAAGCTTTTCCTATATCTAAATACCCTTCATGTAAAATTGTCAATGTTAAGTCCAGAAATTGGTCGAATAATCGGATAGAGATCGCAAAAGTCATTATTACATCTTGCTCAATTTTCGACCACTTAATCTTTCTTGTATTGGGCTCGAATATAATTACAAATTTCCATCTATGTTGAAGTTACTTACAATTAAAATACCAAGTGTTTAGACGCAACATTGGCGAAGGAGTTTGGCATATTCTTTAAAGGTCAAATCGTTGAACTTTGATCCCTTTACAGCCAAATTAGTTGTCGAAAACGAACTAAAACGATGTTCCCAAATCTCACTACTCCTTATCTCAAATCTCGAGTTTGTAAACTGAAAACTGACGAAAAGTTTGGGTTGGGAAAGGTGCACAGACACACACAAAGAGGCACGTATATATATATATATATATATATATATATATATATATATATATATATATATATATATATATATATATATGTGTGTGTGTGTGTGTGTGTGGGTGGGTGGGTGTGTGTGTGTATGTCGAATGTTTTACTTTAAACATATCTAATTGACGACTTAATAATAGTATTCACCATTTTTTTTCAAGTTGGTATATTCGCATTCAGATTACAGGCTTCATATGCCTTTAGACTGTTGTATCAATAAGCCTATTTTAGTACCGCGTTAATTCATCAAACTTTTGTATGCCATCGGAAAACGTTTAAAAACAAAATATCTTTAATTATCAATTAGGGTTACTAAATATTTATTGTACTAATAGACACATATAAATTAAAGAAATCTTGGGGCCTGTTCGATCAGATCCTATAGTGTGTACTTATACAAATTATTGTATAAAATTTAACTTATATTCCATTGTAATATATTCATATATGCTTAAAGCAATGGAACGTTCTTTAATAAGTTTAACGATAATCGAAACGATGCAATACATATTTGGGAAGGAGTCAATATTGCTAGGCGTGCTTTGTATATAGGTGCAACCACAAGAAAGAGCACAAAGTGACGATAGAAGAATTAGTATAATCTTTACAAAAGATATGAACCTGACAAAACACACTTTAATAAATTTAAGCTGCAAAAAAAGCTACCCCTATATGTATTCTTACAAAAAGTAACCTTACTATAATATCATACTATTTATTACTTTTTTAATCATAATATAAACGCATTAAACTATAAACCGTATTCTCACCGTAAACTATGATCAGTGTCGTTTAAATAATAATGACACTTTTAATAAACAGTAATATCTTACTTTATTCGTAACAAAAAAAAGTTTATTTCAAATGGTTAACAGGTACGTTGCTACTCTTTAAGTCATTGTATTCGTTAATAAATATTCTTATATTTATTTACGAAACACTTACACAAAGGATTATTTTGCTGCAAATTTAGATAACGAATATATATATATATATATATATATATATATATATATATATATATATATATATATATATATATATATATATATATACTAGCACTTAAACCCGGCTTTGCTCGGGACTTATGTTCTCTTTATAACTTTATGTGCATGTATATATATATATATATATATATATATATATATATATATATATATATATATATATATATATATATATATATATATATATATATATATATATATATATAAGTTTGACTCATGTCCAGGTAAACTACATCTAAAATTTCAAGTGTTTTGACCCAAAATTGGCGAAGGAGTTTTAGAGTTTTCATAGGTCAAATCGTTGAACTTTGACAGCGAAATTTCTGTGTGAAAACCAATTAAAAAGATTTTCTCCAAATCTCAATGTCCCTTATATCAAATCTCCTCTCTCTAGACCGAAAATTGACAGTAGTTTAGTAGGGAACACACACAGATTCACACAAAATGTTACTTTTCTAGATATACATATAGATATATATAATGTTAATACTACAGATTAGGACTCGAATTGAACTAAATTATTGCCATTTATATAATAGAGCGGAAATGGCCCAGCTGAAGAACAGACATTAGATTCAACAAATGTGTTTTTCCCCGACTTAAAATTAGGGTCAATTACCCCTCCCCGTGTTAATTGGTTTTATTATTTTCGGTACTTGTGCAGAATACAGACCATGCTGTTTTTGGATAGGACTTAAGTTAAATTTTTAGGGTATCTTTCGTTTATTGTAAGGTGAAAGTTAAGAATAGTTACCCCCCATCATCATAAGATTGTACTTCTACACTTTATTGCCGAAACTGGAGACACCATTTTATTTCGTGCACCTGCCGTTAAAATCCAAAGGAGAAATCAGTATTTTAAAATATGGCCGATGCATAAAATAAATAACAAAAAAAATTAAACTGGAGAACGACTGCTTCCGGAAAGAAGAAATTAACCTAAAATTAAATGAAAACTTTCCCCTTGTCATTTATTAAATCGAAACATTTCAAATTAAACAATTATCGATATATGTTCTCTTTCACGTTATTTACTTTTTTTTTTCATAGTTCTTTCCAGAAATAATTAATATCTAGTTTAATTTTTTTGTTATTTCTACCTTCGACCATTCTAATCGGCAGGTGCTCGAAATAAAATAGCGTCTCCAGTTTCGGCGATAAAGTGTAGAAGCACCCTACATAACGTTAGCATTGCAACACGGTCCATATTCTGCATAGGTACATAATTTTCGTCACAGATCAATAAATGAATCTATTTATATTTTAAGGACGTCTTTTCAACCTTACTTTTTTGCGTATGTGATGGGGGAGGGGTCAGTTTTTAAAACCATAACAACCAATCACCTACTTTTGTATTCTTATGCTGGTAATGTCCAAGATCAGTGCTCGGAAAAAATATCAAGCTACTGGAAGTGGATACGGAACTGAACGGAGTCAAGATACGAAAAAAAAATTGTGTTAATTTTAATACCGCTTGTGTTATAACCCCCCCCCCAAAACTCATAATATCAAATAAAACAAATATTTGGTGCTTTTACACTATTAGAACGAAATTTTGTAGTGGATAAAGAGTTTTCAGATAAAACAATAATTACTACTGTTTTTGGTGAATTATAATAATTTACAATGGTAACTTCCAAATTATGCAGTCGGGATTACCTGAATATTACCGAATTATTACCTCCCCCCAAAAAAACAACTTTAATCAGGTGAAAAATTTCAGCAATCTTGTTGAAATCGAAAATTACCTCCCTTTTTACCGTATCGTCGATCGTTTGCATCAAATCCATTTTCTTTCATAAATGTTCTACCTTATCGATTTTCGTAATTTTTGGATATACTCATCTTAAAACACGAGGAATACGTAGATACCGTTATCATGTGAAATTCAGTATTACGATTTCCGAAATTTAGATTTAACACTTTTTCCCCCGAAACAAAAAATATTAAGAGACTAAATACATATATAATTAAATAAAATTTTATTTATAATTTATATTAAATAATTTCTTTCGTCGTAAAGCGTTAAAATTATTTTTTGAATAAAATTTGTTTTAATACAAGAAGTGTTTTTTATGCGAATGCACTTACCAATCCGCGCTATTTTTTTAAATCGTATTTCCAAGTTTAATTAAAGTTTTTTTTTTATTCAATTGTAAGGTTAAAGTACAGAGTAGGTACAAAACACCCCATCACCATGTTAAGAATGACTTTTTAAATAATAACGTTATTATTTCAACACGGATCAATAAGTGAACGAGTACCTTTTTTGTTTAAAAGTAATTTCTTTGTTTCGTAATTCAAGTGTAAAAAAAAAAAAGTATTTTTCGTGTCTTGATTCCATGACTCCGTTCTATACCCAACCGTATCCTCTTCAGGTAGTTTGAATTTTCCGAGTACTGATATTGGACATTACCCGTATGCAGCCAACCAAACAGAACAACGCAAAAAAAAAACATAAAAAAGAACATCAGTTGTAGCCAAAATTTGCAGGGCGCGTTCTACATGAAATAGTTAATTAGTACCCACTCAGTGGTTATCCAGATAATTAATAGAAATAAGAAACCGTGAAAAAAGGGGAGGGGAATGATGGTTTGGCAGGATTGGAAAATCATTTTGTACTGTATAAAAATAGTGGTAGTTTTTGTTGTAAATAGCAAGCAGTCAAAAAGTATTAAAAATTGAAAAAAAGAAGGAGTTTTGTTAGGAAAGATGATGGTATTGTTTGAAATTTAAAGATAATGTGGTAAGTGAAAAAGTAAGTTTAAAAAAAGTATAATAAAAAAGGTGTATGTGATTGTAAAAGAACGTGTTGTTTAGTAGTGGTGTTAGATGGACAGTCGGCAATTATATTGGTGTAATTTAAGCTGGTCCAGGTTTATTATTGTGGTTTCCAGTAGGGTTTGTCTAATAGTAAGTTGTGTTATACATGGGAACATACCAAAATAATAAAATTAGAAAATGAAGAAAATCAGATTTACTGTGTGTGTTTATGGTGGGAAATCAGCGGGCTTGGTTGTCATAACAACGTGACGTACACAAGGACGGTAGTGAACGTGTGTGTGCGTGTGTGCGCGTGTGCTGGGAATAGTAGTAGTACTAATAATCTGCCCTTTGGAGGACAGCGTTTGTTTTCGTGTTGTGTGTACGTGTGTGCGGCTAGGGTCAGAGTGTGTGTGTGCGTGTGTGCGCGTGTGCTGGGAATAGTAGTAGTACTAATAGTGAGAATGGTGTAGGTGTAATGGCGGACGTGGTGTCGGAGGTTGGATTCTGATGGCTGGTGTAAGTGTCGTAATTTTGTAATTTGTAAATAGCAAGTTAGAGAAAAAATAGACCCTCCAAAGATAAACAATAAATAAGGGCATACTATTTTATGGTAAAGTAATGAAAGTAGGAACCATAGTTGTTTAGGAGATGTGATTATTGGATTAACCAATCAGAAACCGTCTGTGGCACACGCATCTCTGTTTTGCTAGATATATAGATCTATAGCTATATATATATATATATATATATATATATATATATATATATATATATATATATATATCATACTACGGACCTAGTTTTTGTGTGTCTGTATGTGAGTATCTTCACTATGGACTAAAAACACCTGTGTCGGGTATTATGAAAATTGGCATAAACTTACTACATGCACGTACTGTTAGTTGGGTGTTGTTGTGGAACGCTTTCGATAATCGAAATAATCCAGTAAAAAAGAACATGCCATTTTTTCCGAAATAAAATAAATGCCTTACACAGTCTCGCATCAAAAGTCTATTTGAGATGTTTTTTTACCACATTTAACTAAGGGCGTGGTATATAAAATAAATAGGAGGTTTTCAATATGACAAAGCGTATTCGAAATAAATGTGTCTCTTTGAAGCATACATGCCCCATTATACTGAACTAATTAATTTTAAACTTCGAGTTAGTATGAACATACGAGCAGTAATCGTAGGTTCTTTGATATTATAGTGTTGCGTTCGAAATTTATATTTCGGTTTAAGATGTACGGATAAAATATACTGATTGAAAATACACCGATTTTAAGATATATACTTGTTTAATAGTTATATCGCGCTCCACTGATTATAATATAGTGAATATTATTCACGTGTATCTAATGTGATTTTAACATCGGGATATTTACTGAATGCATATACAGTTAATTCCATGCATTGTGGCAATGAATGACATGAAGAAGAGAATATAATTCATTACGATTAAACGATATAACAATTGAAACTATTAGCATGCCTTCTCCTAAAAATCTAATCGAAATTTGAGCCAGCTTTAGTCAGAACACATGTGTAGTTTTTCACTGGTATGAAAATTACTTAAATAAATTCAATTGAAAACGAACAGTCTCACGTTACTTCTCGATAATTTCGGTACAGTATATTATTTAAAAATATAATATATTGTATCTTTAGTGGCATATTATATTAATTACCTCAATGTTGTTATCGATATTCATTTAAAGTTGAATTGCAAACTCAATAATTATCCTGTCAGTATAATGGTAATAATTCATCATACTATATAATAAAGTGTAATAATCAATGATACCGATTGAATCTTATGATATTATTCACGCTGGAAATAATCCGTCATATCAATGAAGACAGAGGTTTGTGCGGGGGCTGGATAACTCCGAAAATGCTATTTGTTATTGAAGATTTATTAAACGAAATAACAAAATGTAAATTAAAATCCTAATGCGGAATATGAGCATGCACGATAAATCTACATAAGAAAAGAACGTGTATCTATTATAAGTAAAGGGTATTTGCTTTAAGCAAGAACTCCTCAATGTGAAATTTAGAAATATATACAAAACATCGGTATCGAAATTATATGCTATGAATAAATAATAACCATTAGAGGATGTTTTCCAGTGAACACAGAATATTAATTTTACTTAGTCAAGAACTTTACTTTTATAATGCTAGCTGGACGCCGGGTATTGACTTGTCGTGAAATCTCCTTATTTTGTGATCCTGACACATGGCTCTCATGAAGAAGCGCGTAGGTCTAGTAGGAGAGACCAAGTAGGTAATCGGGAAAGACGGTAAGAAAAGTGTGAAAGAATCATGTCTGATCTGATTGCTAGATGTGATATGGTCGAGATTATCCCTGGTGGGAGATCTGTGTGTGGAACAATAGTGTCTATATGCACCCTAGAATTTATTTGGATAGGATATAAGTTAAAAAAGTAATACAACTTTTTTTTAGCATATCTCACTTCTTTCTCGCTCGCTGAAACTGACAATAAAGTATTTATGGCCGGTTTGAAATTACAACGTAGGTTAAGCTAGACGAGTACTGGAAAGCGATAAAAACTTCCCGGGAGAAACAAAGACGATTAAACAGAAGAGGTTTTAGTGGAGGTAGTTACCAGGATAAAGTGTGCGTTAGCTTAAACGCAAAGATTTCATAACTATATTTCACAACTATATATGGACTATCAAACAAAATCAATGCTCCAGTAATTACAAAATATCATCACAAATAGTAACATTCAACAATATGAAACTATTTTTTATTTGGGTTCTTTTTCCGAACTGGTAGCTTCATCTTCCTAGTTGTTTCACGACGTTCCCGTAAACTAAGCCTTTCGGCTGGTGGTAAACTGCGACGGAATAGGAATATTGAGTGTTTAACAGTATCTTCAGTAATGACTGGTTTTCATAGTTCGTGTCGTATTACCACGTTTTAAGCAAAAAAAAAAAAAACATTTTGATGAACAAATACCAAATTAAATATGTATAGTTTTACGCAAAATAATTCTGCATAAATTCTCTCGGATTTCGTTGAAAATGTATATCACTAAATGTAATAGGGAATGGGTTAAATTATAATACCGCCAGATAGAATGAAGAATACTTAAATTACGTTGCTGGAACTAAGAGATGGGGCTTAATTTTCTAGTGCTGCTAAAGGGGGTATGCATTTAGAGCAATATTTTGTGCATAATTTAGATGCAAAACCAACTTAAATGGCTATTCTTCTTTTTATAGCCTTACGTTTCTTTCGACTAAGTTAATATGATATTTTTTTGGTTTCTGATTATGTTTAGTGTCATGTTACCAATTCCAACAGTAATATTCATTTTTATATTGTAGATTAATATATGTGATGGTCACATCAGGCGAAGTTATTACTTGTGATGTTTTCATTATAAAGTTTCTATTAATGTCATTTAAAACGGAATATTATTCTCCATAAATAAATTATGTAAAAGAATACGTATGCTATTCTCAAATCTTACGCGTTAGAAATATATAATACTAACAAGAGATTGTCAGTACTGTTTTTATTACAACACACACCAACTAATAGACGTCATATGTGGAGACAACACCAATAAGGTGCTCATTGAAAGTGTTAGAAGAAAAATACGGAGTATTTATATAAACTCAATATGTTACCTATGTCATAGACGTACCTTGATTTCATTACATATGATCAGACTATTTAATTATTCTTTTTCGATTGGTGTTCATATAATGGGTCGCTGATGATTTCTTTTTATTAATTCATAGCATTTGCAAAGATAATTCCATGCAATTTTACCATAGTAGGTCTGTGAAATATTAAACAGATAGCTTTATATAAATAAGTACTGTATATATATATATATATATATATTTATATATATATATATATATATTTATATATATATATATATATATATATATATATATTTATATATATATATATATTTATATATATATATATATATATATAAATATATATATATATATATATATATATTTATATATATATATATATATATATATATATATATATATATATATATATATATATATATATATATATATACCGTCTCTTCTCGTCTCGTTTAGTGAATCCAAATGGTGTAATGAATATTTCCGTGTTATCAAAACATTAAGCCAAAATAAATCTCTTACTATCACTAAACCGGGCAAAGGTTCTGGTGTTGTTATACTTGACCACCGGGATTATATCAATAAAATGATGACAATTCTCAATGACACCTCTCAATTTGAACAGCTAGGTCCGGTAGAGAAACCCGGCTATACGGTATCTATTGAATCTAGATTCCAAAGACGTCTGGTTAAATGGGTAAAGAGTGGAACTCTTTCTTCCCCCGTTTCTGATTTAATCAGACCGACTGGTGCATTACGCCCCCGTCTCTATGGTTTACCTTACACCCAGGAGAGTGGGTTTCCTTTAAGACCGATATTATCCATGATCGGTTCCGCCAACATAAAGTAGCCAATTTGCTTACTAATATTTTAGAACCAGTTTTGGAAGAGGATAGTTCTTTCTGCATTAAAGATTCGTTTTCTTTTACTAAATTTATGCAGAATTATACTCAGACTGACAAATTTATATGTTCTTTTGATATTGAAAGCCTATATACCTGTATTCCACTCTCAGAGACTATTGATATATGTGCCGATGCCCTTTATCGCAGTCAACTCCCAACTCCCCTTATTCCTGAGAATATTTTGTGGAACATATGGAGTTCGCCACCATGTCGGTCGAATTCAGCTAGATTGTTTTTCGATTTGTTCTCCCCTGGGACCAGCTCTAGCAAATATTTTCGTAGGTTTCCACGAAAATATTCTTTTATCTGGATTTCAAAAACCAGATATTAATTTCCGTTATGTTGACGACACTTTTCGTCTGTTCAGCAATGAAACGGAAGCAGCTACCTTTTTTGCATCCCTTAATAATATTCACCCAGTTCTAAAATTTACTATAGAAAAGGAAAGTAATTCTTCCCTTCCTTTTCTAGATGCACTAGTGTGTAAAACACCCTACTTTTTCTTGACTTCCATCTACCGTAAACCTACATTCACTGGTCTTTACACACGTTGGGACTCTTTTTGCCCCACCAAATAAAAATATAATCTTATCAACACCCTTATCTATAGAGCGTGTATGATATGTTCAGAGAACAAATTAAATGATGAAGTAAAATTTATTACCAAGTCTCTTTGCAATAATAGTTTTCAATTGCAAATCGTGGAATCTACAATTAAAAAGAAAATTTCTAATTTCAATAAAATCCAACAGCCATCTGTCGTCAAATGACCTATCTACCTACGCCTTCCTTGGCAAGGTAATATTAGTGAAAGATTTGCCAAGCAAATTTCTTCTGTCGTAAAACAATGTTACCTTGCATCAAATATTCGTGTTGTTTTTTCTTCTAAGCCCATTTTGTCTTCAATCGCTAAAGACGTTCTTCCCCCTGACCATAACAATTCTATTATTTATTTATGTAAATGTAGCTTCAGTGTCCGATACGTCGGGTGAACGTCCTAAAGATGAGATGATAGGGTAAAACATCATGTTTCATCCAAAATTCGAAATGGAAAATACCTACCGACTGAACAATACCCATGTCTAGTCTTTAGGATATCACCTTATAAATAATCGTAAATGAGCTTTGAATTTTAATGCGGACATTTTTTCCATTCTTAGCAAGTCGCACTTTCTTTATCATCTCAAAATTCTAGAAACTATATATTAAGACTCTGAGACAAACAAAAAGATAATCTCTTAGGGCTTAATCTACTTTCTATTTATAAATTAATCCACCCCCTTTTATATTTTGTACATATACTACCCCCTACTTTTTTTCTCCGATTCATTGTTTCCCCTCTTTTCTTTTTAAAACATGATTAAGCTCGATTTTAGCTCTGTTGAGAGAGCTTAAAACCGGTCAGCTAACCCATCCATTCTTATTTTTTAATTTCACAATCTAAAATAAATAATGTTTTCGAACGAATTGAATTTTAGTCTTTACCTAATCATAATATATATACACACACACACACACACACACACACATATATATATATATATATATATATATATATATATATATATATATATATATATATATATATATATATATATATATATATATATAACCAAACATATATGAAATATACATATACTGTATTTTGGTTTTAACACGGTTACCCGAAAGCAAGTATTGAATAGAGAAACCGATTACATTATCTTACTATGAAGGACGAGTTCCGGTGCTTGAAATGGTTATGATGCCATCGTATTTCTCATCCTGTAGGCGGGAATCAAAGAACAAATAGGAATCGTGATAATTTCGCTGAAATAATCTCATTGAATGCTTTCACAATTTCATTCCTCATAAAAAAGTATTCTAACCTTAGGCCTGTTAAATATGTCTCGAAGGTGTAAGAATCTCGGTAACGTAAGGAAAAGAATATATTCTATTGATTAGATGGAAAGTCTTCTTAGACAAGTACATATATATATATCGGTTGGAACTGACTAAAAACCTTACAGTAAAAACCGTAAAGGTGCCAAGGCTTACAAAGATAGAGAGAAAGACTGTTAAACATGAGGATCGATGAAATCAATCAATCTGATGTTGTGGATGGAAACTCTTGGAAATGAAGCAGTCCCGCTGTTATTTTTGCTCATTTCTCTCACGATGTTTAGTGTTGCCTTGAGTGATAATTAGATTTATTGCTTGTGAAAAGCAACTATAGAATATATAGCTTTTTTTACACTAGAAACATACAGAGAGCTACGCGCAATAAAACAATGAATGTTAAAAAAGGCACTCTATTTAAATAGAAAGTTTTAATATTAACAATAGTAAATTATTATAATAAATGCAATGTAGACATAACAATATCCAAGTTGTAGTATTTTCCGTAGTCTTAACCAGCTGCATCGTTACAAACACAACACGAGATGTAAAATTGGCATATAACGAATTGCTGCAAATATATGCTGGAACTAAAGTGAATATATAAACCAATTATGCAAACCATGTCTTGTCTGATATTTGCCACGTTGTATACCGCTTAATGTTAGCAATCTAATGAGAACTGTGTAACATTATCATGAGAATACGCCTACAACGTAGTTGAATAAATAAAATGACTGAATGTAAATTTGGGATATTTTTTCTTTAATATTCGATATTTGTGAGTATCAAACCTTTTAAACAGAGAAAAACCATATGGACTTAAAAACAATTAACCATTCGCTATATATTTATTTAGCTAATAGGTACAAAAAAGTCAAACGTTACTAAAGAACTGATAATATTAAGGCCTTAATAAACCGTGAAATTACGAACTGTCAATTTCAACAAATGATCATATGAAAACCACGTTAATTTTCTAGTAAAGCGTTTAGATGCGTATATCAGATTAGCCATGAACTTTCGTTTACAATAGATTAAAAAAACACAGATGAAAAAAATTAACTGATAAAGGATAATATATATATATATATATATATATATATATATATATATATATATATATATATATATATATATATATATATATACATGATTAGTTTTTTTTGGAAAAAGAATTCCAGCAGAGTGCTCAATTAAAAGGAAAATCCAAATTTTAAGAGCGTATTTATATTTTGTGTACGGAAAGTTGTTAGTTGAGACAGGTCATTGGTACCGTCGGTTTCAAGCCCGATAATAAGGCCCGTTTAAGGTATCCTTATCAAGCTCTCTTCAGCCAATATTCGTCTCTCGAGACGAATATTGGCTGAAGAGAGCTTGATAAGGATACCTTAAACGGGCCTAATTATCGGGCTTGAAACCGACGGTACAAATGACCTGTCCCAACTAACAACTTTCTGTACACAATATATATATATATATATATATATATATATATATATATATATATATATATTGCACAGTTATCACCACTTATCAAGGCACGGAAGCCACTCAGAGATAAGGGTTATTGCAAGTACATTACGTTAGTGTGGAGATTTGATTAAGTGTTTAATTAAGGGGGCGGTTCATTAGGAATTTGTTAACATTGGACTTGAACACACCCAAGTTGTAGTCCGGTGGGAAGCATGCAGACGGAACAGAGTTCCACAGGCGTGCAGTTCTAAGAAAGAAGCTTTGTTCATGGAATCCGCGTTTAGATTTAGTCACAGATATAGAGTGGGGGAAATTTTTCACAGTGGAGTCAGGTAGACGGGTGTTTTTCGTGAAAGATTGGCAGGGGGGGACAAGATATTGGAGTTAAGACGAGCACCTGCCATGGAAATAACGATAAAATAAGGATAGGCTCGCAACGTCTCTTCTGTGGGAGAGAGGTTGCAGGATAGAGAAAAGAGCATCCCCCACTAAGCCACGAATTTTATTTTGTACTATGTCAAGGTAGGATAGGCTGTTTTTATCAGATCCTGCCCAGATATGGCAACAGTATTCCATCCTTGGACGTACTTGACCTTTATATAGATAGAGAATTGCATCAGTAGTGAGATATCTTCTGGAGCGGTAGAAGGATCCTACTATCTTTTCAGCGACCTTGGCAACAGACTTGATATGCGTGTTCCATTTCAGATCAGGAGTAAAGGTCAAACCAAGAAGCTTGTCAAAACAAGGGGCCTCACCCAGACGAGAGTATCCATCACAATTGATGCCAGGTGGCGATCAGAGAGTTGATGATGTAAGGATAGGAGTTTGGTTTTGGATGCATTAAAGGTAACCAGCCACATTTTCTCCCACTGGACCACGCGCTCGAGATCAGAGGAGAGAGAATCAGAGAGAACTTTGTCATTTCCAGCCTTTGATGTGTTGCCGTAGATGGTCGTGTCATCAGCATAGATATCAACGAATTACTTAATTATTTTTACGGGAGGTCATTGATGTAGATCAGGAAGAGTGTTGGGCCCAGGATTGACCCCTGAGGGACTCCAGCATTTATATTGCAGGCCTCAGATTTTTGTCCATCTACCACTACTCTTATGAGCCTATCGCAGAGAAATGATTTAATTATTGAGAAAACATTTCCAGTTATACCGTAGCTGGAAATCCTGTAAAGTAGACCCTTATGCCATACTTTGTCGAAGGCCTTTGATATGTCAAGAGCAATTGCCCTAGAAAGGAAGCCTTTGTAAAGAGATTCACTAATCCTCTGGGATATAACCGTCAGCACATCTGCGGTAGATCTTGCAGAGCGGAAACCATATTGTGTGTCACTAAGAAGGTTATTCCTGCGGAGGTGGTTGACTATTTCTCTATTTTATATGGATTCCAGCAACTTACTCATAACACACAGGAGACTTATAGGTCTGTACTGAGAGGGAGATGACTTATCACCTGAATTCTTAAATACAGGGCAAACTGATGAGGTCTTCCAGGGAGTCGGAATGCACTTCTCCTTAAGGCAGCGCTTTACTAGTTTCGTAAGTATGGGAGCAACTTCTGGTTGAGACTTTTTTAACACTATAATTGGGATGCGATCAGGGCCAGTTGCGTTACTGGAATCTAGGTTCTTGATTAGCTTGGCGACCTCATGCACGGATATGTGTATGTTACCTTGCTTGTTCTGTGTTATAGGAGGAAATATGGAGAGTTCATGCCCTTCGTCGGATAGGGTAGAATTAGCTGCAAAGTTCTTTGCAAATAGTTTGACCTGGTCTGACGCTGACGAGATGACCTCTGGTACATTGATCATTTTTGGGATAGAACGCACACTTCTGTTCAGGATCCTATTTGTTATTTGCCAAAACTGGTGAGAACCAAGCCGCTGATCACCTGCCTTGGATTTAAGAGACTGGGCATATAGCTCGTTTGTATTTCTTATTACTCATTTACAGTGGTAGCTGGCAGTCCTGAAATCAGCTTTAGTTTCAGTGCATGTATAATGTTGGTAGCTATTGAAAAAGTGGTTCTGTGCGCGATAGCAGCAACCCATTCTGGGGAGAACAATGGCTGGCTGTTATGTTTGTGTGTGATTATTTTCTATGGTATGAATTGGTATATGCCTACAATTAACCATTCGGTCAAAACTGATACTATAGATGATATTTTCTTTTTAAAAATGGAGCGAAGAGGTAAATCAGATATGAATGTACGGAAACTGAATATCCCAGTCAGCCATAGAGTATCGGTATACAGTACGGTGGATGGGGAACGTCTGGGGGCTTCTTACATTTCTTTTTTATCTTAACTGATACGACGGAGTGGTCGGAGGATCCTAGAGGAGAATGAACAGAACATGAACATAGCTCAGGAGAAGGTGAAAGGAAAAGGTTTAGGAGGCTTGCATATTGACCGGGTGTATTAGCCACAGGGGTGGGTTCGCAAACAATCTGAGTGAGGTCATAAGCAATGGCAAAATCATGACAAAACCTCCCCTCATCATCTGTCTTATTTGAATGGGTCAGCCATTCCACGTTATGGATGTTGAAGTCACCACAGATGTGGATGTTATCCAAGGCATGCGCAGACAGTATGTGGTCTATTTTCTCAGATATGCTCTCAAAGACAGTAACTCCGCTGTTGTGGGGACTATAGTGGGCAAATATAAATGCAGTGGTGTTAGCAAGTGCACTTCTGAAGCACATATAGGGTAACTTAGGATCTTCTCTAGAGATATCCCTGCTACACGGGAAGCCATCCTTTATGTAGGCACATATTCCATGCCCATGGCGACCTTGGGTGTCAGAATTAGCTGTTAAATTAGAGTATCCGTTAATTATGAACTCATCTAGGGAAGTGGTCGGCCCTATTCCAGTTTCACTTAGAAATAATATGTCTCCTTTACTTGGGTTTCAAACTCTGGAAGGTTGGAACGTAGACCCCTGATGTTGGAGAAGGAGACCTGGTAGTAGGGGTCTAGGTTTGGAAGATGGGTTTCTAGATTTAATCGAGTTTTTATTCTGGAGATATTCCATGTTGAGGTTTTGGGATTTGTGGAATTGTCGGCATACTTATTTAGATCAGTAAGAGAGAAAAAGACAGCTTTTTTGTAGCACACGAGAAGGTAAAGCCGTAAAAGTTACCCACTAATATGGTATCGAGAGGCCCAACCAGAGACCTCCGCATGGCCCAGATCCACTCCCCAAATGGCAATACAGCAGTCCCAGTACTTTGCGCCTGCTGATAGGACACCCTCCTTAGTGGTTTATTCAAGGTTCGGGTCCCTGACTATCAGGCGGATTACATCAGCCCAGAAAAAAAACGTTCACCTCCAGCACCCTTACTAGTGACATGGGCAAAAGGACGGACAGAGACAGAAAAATTTCCGACATCTCAGACTACTGGTCACCAAGTATATATATATATATATATATATATATATATATATATATATATATATATATATATATATATATATATATATATATGTATATATATATAGAGAGAGAGAGATAAAGAGAGAGAGCGAGTGAGATAGATAGATAGATAGATAGATAGATATATGGATATTTGTGTATGATGAATTACAATGCTACCCGTGCGATTAAATATTTGGTAATAGGCGGTGATTTTTATTGCGTGAATCATAATGTCCGAATACTATAAATATATTATGTGCGATTATTAATAAATTTCACATGAATTAGGGAGGATAGAGCGGTTATATTTTATATTGTTTTGGTAAGATTATATATATATATATATATATATATATATATATATATATATATATATATATATGAGGTAGATTAGGTAAATAATAGTAGAACAACGTGGTCGATACATCAGTAGAGTAAATATATACATATTTTTTTAATTGGAATGCATTTTTGAGATGAGTATTATTTATTGCGGACTAATATTCTCATCTTTATTGTTTGAAGTTTTACGACGTTTCGGGAAACTATTCCTCTAGTGAGACGACAACAACTACGGGTTGCAGTAATTGCTGAGAATACAGTTAGGAGATTCGAAGTTCCTTTCAGTCACGAGGAACTCCCGACGAAGGTCAGAGGAAACGTTGGCCGAAACGTCATGAAACAACAACTAATAAACATGATAATAATATTCGGCAATAAATAAATTAATAAAAATAATAGTCATCTCAAAAATGACTTCCAATGACGCAGTTTATAGAGACGTTGAGTCTCTACGGTTCCAGATGATGACTGTCTGAAGATAGCGGGTTCAATTCTACCGAAAGCCGGTCGAGGCTGGCTTGGCCTAATACGTTGTGAGACGACAACCACTACGAATGGCCGTAATTGCTGAGAATGTAGAGAATATTCTAAGTTCCTATCCGTCGAGTTTACCACATGGCGAGGCCAGAGGAATAGTTGGTCGAAACGCCGTGAAACAACCGTCAATAAAGATGAGAATAATAGTCCCCAATAAATAAATTAATAGAGTAAAAATGTGTTTAATCTTTCATCGGTTTAAGCAAAGGTCGTCTGCCATATAGACTGGATAATTTGTTATCCCGTTTATTGAAACAACTGTAATGCTTCACGTAAATACACAATGTATATATATATATATATATATATATATATATATATATATATATATATATATATATATATACATATATATATTTGAACTTGTCTGATTGAACCCACCCAACTTATCCTTTCTCCGATAGTTTTGTATATCTTTTCAATTTGCCGATCATTATTTTTATTTTAGCTGCCGTGCTATATTGGAGCCAAAGATTTAAGTTAAGACATATTCTTCTCAAGCGCTTTCTATCGGTGCATCAGATCGACGTCGGGAGCGATTGCCGTTGTCATTATTTTGTTTTTCTCTTTCTTTGCGGCGGGGTGTATTTATTGATTTTTTTTTTATTATTGTTTTCAAAGTTTTACAGTTATTGTTTTTAAATGATTGTTAGAGGCGAGCCATCATACACGCATTTTTTTTACTAATAAATAACACATAATCAATAATAACATACAACTTAAATACAACGAACCTTCAAGAAAAAGGAAAAGATAACGACCATAATCGCTCCTGACGACGATCAGACGAACTTGAAAAGAATATGACTGAAGACTAATTTTTGGATGCTATTATATATAACATGGCAGGTTAAATGAAAATGACCGCTCTGCTAATTAAAAAGCTATCCAGATAAATCGGAAAAACTTACTCTGTATTGTTCAATCAGACGTGCACGAATAATGACTTGCTGTCAAAATGCACTCACACACAAATACACACATATATGTATGTATATGTATATATATATATGTATATATATATATAGTCATCGACAGACAGTCCTGTTACGTTACATCACAACTCATAAGTGCCGCTAGACTAGCACCTTTCCCAAGCTGATGATCGAACCTGTAACCGTCGTAATGACAGTCGACCACTGAACCGATTCCCGCAACTAATCTGTCCGAATGTCTATTTAAAGAAGCATCCGTCCGCTACTTGTAAAATGCTCCAACGCTTGTTTATAAACACACCGCGAGCTTCGCATTTTTCAGCCAAATTACGTAGGGAGTGAGATTATTTACGACAGTGCTCAACCCAAAGAGGCTTTTTTTTTAAAAATATATTTGTAGTCATCGACATACAGTCTTGTTTCGTTGTCCGACAACTAAAGGTGCCGCTAGACTTGCACCTCTTCCAAGCCGAGGATCGAACCTGGAACCGTAGTGTTGACAGTCGGTAGTCCTCTCTATAGATATGTACATAAACAAGGGCATACTTGCCATTTCTCACATGCTATATCTCACCTCATTTTGGAATAAGGTACGATTTTGAGTATTTCCAGTATAAATTATCTTTATGCACTATGAAATTAATGTTTTTTTGTAAAACAAAAGTAGTTGTTTCACACATATGAGAAATATATCGAATTCTATCTTCACTTGCTCTTATTCTACATCATTTGAAACCATAGCAACATGTTTTAGTCGCTCCTATATTTTAGCTTTTCTCCATGAAGTTCAGCATTTTCAGAAAATATCACATAATTGTATAATTTATATGAAATACTAGGAAAACAAATGAATATAATAGAAATATTGGTGGAAATACAGTATCTTTTTAGCCTCACACAAAAATAATTGAACATAACCACTATTATAGATTTCCTTGCCTATGAAAACAAAAATCAAAGAAAAACTCCCTACGAAACTGGTATTTTTAAAGATATGAAAAAAAATTACTTTCAAAATGTGAGGGATCAATTTACTATATAAATTTAATATAAAATTAACATCCAATATGACCATATTTCTTTTGTCCGAAAGGGGGCGAATGAAGATTTGTTCGTGTTGGTGATTATGTGTTAATTATGGTTAGGTAGCTGAAAACAAAATGTTCCTTTAAAACTTTTTTCCGTAAGTTTTCTGGTGTGCTGAAAACGAATGTCGCATTTAAATTTTCCGCACTTCAGTAATGCACGTCTTTATTTTATAAGTTTTTTTCCGTTTTATTTATGTAACATCGAAAATATTTTCGTTTATTTTACATTAAAGTAATGCAGAGAAGTTATTCCATACTTTTGGAAAGGTAATAAGCGACCTTCTACAAATAGGGAATACAGCCCACATTAGGTTATTAGCTTTACAAAAAAACCTTCATTTGTGTAATTTTGATCTATAGTTGACAATATTTCTAAACTATGAAATTGCTAAAATTGATAAATTGATAAAATTGTTGCAATTCTCATATCTATGATTCTATGGGACTGCCTTACATAAAAATTTGCAAACTTTTAGAAAATTATAATTCTATTCTATTCTGAAAAATTGATAACAACAGATAATTAATAACGCATTTAAACCAATAAAATATGCCTATATTCGCCTATATATAAATATAAATAAATATATATATATATAAATATATATATATATATATATATATATATATATATATATATATATATATATATATATATATATATATATATACAGCACACCTCTTAACGTTAAGCTCTAAATTTATTGCGTATAAGAGATTTACTTTTTCTTACTTTTTTATTTATCTATACTTTCGGTTTCGTTCAATTTCAGTTAAAGATACTCAAACCAAAAGAATTCATGATTATTATTTAATTTTCGTAAGAAATATGACAGAATAGAAATTTGTTTTTACTGAAATATTAGTGAGGACAAAAGAGATAAAACAATTATTTCCTTTTGTTTTTTTTTTGTGATTTTTGTTATCAAAAACTGTTTTAATAATTTTACATGAGTATAATAAAAGCACGTTATTATATATTATTATATATTTATACTTTGGGAAGAAATAACTATTTTCGTTTACAAATACCTACCGTTCTAAAAAAATATAACATCTATTATTACTTATTTGTTGGAATTTTCCTTTATTTCTTTATTTGTTTAGAAAACATTGCGTTATTTATTTACTTCAGTTACAGTGAAAGCCACTCATGAAAGTATTGTTCATAATTATTTTTAATTTTTATAGAAATATAACGATATAATAATTCGTTGTTGCTAAAATATCCGATCGGGCACAGGAGAAAAAACAATCGTTTCCTTTTGTTGTTTTTTAATAAACGTGTTTCACTAAATTCACATAAGCATCAGTCCATCAACTTAATATTTAACATGTTCGGATGGGATTTTTTTTATAATGTTCCTATATGGAAAGTTATATTTGTATTTTTCTTACGATATCCACAACAGTAGTATAAACACACACGACCTCGTCATGTTAAGAACGGCTTTCGGAATAAATCCCCGTATTAAGAACGGCTTTCGATGTTGGAGGTGTTCCGAAAGCCGTTCTAAACATCCGGCTCTTGGGGGGGACTATAATACGTCAGCTCACTGATTTCGTTTATTTTTCCTTTTAAAATATTTCCTTCACTTTTTTATTCTTATTATTTTAAATGTCTGTTCGCTCGAGTTTCTTTTGGCTAAATCGGTATAATGCTGTTGTTTCCGTCATTTATCGGCTGTTGGCAATCGAAATATCAGAAAAACTGTCATTAATCTGCAGAAGTACTGAAGTCTGATAATGAGCTCATGCTTTTTATAATATTTATAAGTTATAGTGTGGAAAAATACAAAGAACAATGTGGGGTACTTATGTATTTTTGGTATTATGATGCTATAATATCGTACTGTTCTGGATTCTTTATAAGTCCCTTGCAGGACGTAACCGCAACCGGGAACTAAACCCGAATGAATTTAAACAATAACGGTGGGAAATTCATATATATATATATATATATATATATATATATATATATATATATATATATATATATATATGTGTGTGTGTGTGTGTGTGTGTGTGTGTGTGTGTGTGTGTGTGTGTGTGTGAATGTATATAGTTATATGTGTGTGTATATGTATATATATAGTTATCTATAAATATATATATATATAAAGGTCGTAACTAACACATTAATTAAAAAACGTAAAGTTAAATTTAGAAAATAATTTTGTTACATCGTCAATCAATAATAGCAACATATATTTAGGCTATGACATCTCAAAACTAAATAGGTAAAATAGTAGAAAAGTTGATATTATACAAAAGTAAAGAAAAAATGAAAATAGCGAAAACTCAAATTAGAAACAAAATATGGTAATTAGAATTAGAAAACAATAATTTATGATTTAAACAAGGTGAAGGATAGATAGAAATAATTCCTAAAATGGTATACAAAAATAAATAAGTAAATACAATACTAAAAAAGCTATAATTAATATAATTAGTAATATGTAATCTACAAACGTTAAATTTAGTATATCAGACAATAAAACTCAAAATGCTACTTAAATTACTATAAGATAAAGAGGAAAAATAATGATAAAATATGAAGACAACTGAGCAAAAAGTAAGACTATAGTAAGAGAAAGGAAACAAGAAAATTAAGTTTTGAGTTGCTAACAAATATTTGGAAGGTTATACGTCTGACAGTGTATACTATGACACAATTTTAAATGTTTTTACCAAGTACATTCGCATGCAGAATAGCAAAGAAGGACTGTTTTAATTGGACTGAAAATATAAAGAAGGATAAATCCAGAAGTTATTCTTATCTTGGTGCTTGAACGGAAAAACATTTCTTACGGAGGGAACGTATATATATATATATATATATATATATATATATATATATATATGTATATATGTATATATATATATATATATATATATATATATATATATATATATATATACACCTATCAGAAGTTTTTGAACAATTTTAAGTGATGGACTATTATTTAATAAAAAATAGAAATGCCCATGTGAATAGAAAGTATATATGCAAACAAATTTAGCCATATGTGTATTTTCAAATAACATTTAGAAATCTGTTGAATTAAAAACCTTATAAAACACACTGTGTATGAATTAAAAATACAGGAACCTACTCGAGAAATGATGAACATTACGTGTGAACCAGGAAGGATAGAAATGAAAGAATATGTGAGAAAGCACATTCATATAGATATATGCACATATACATATATATATATATAGACAACATATACACCTACATGCGTAACCGATTATATACGTACATATTGAAATACATAGAAAAACACACACGAAAACACACGCAACATAGTTATATATGACAGTTATAAAAGCAAAAAGTAATTGTAAAATAGAGAAAACATGAAGGGTCTTCTTTGATTTCATGAACAAGATGGCAGTGTAAGGTAAACAGAGAATGCAGCATTATAAATTAATGCACGTTGTAGAGGAAATAAGACAGGAAATAATATGAAACTGATGCGACACTAAAATAAAGGAGAAAAATGTTATTTAAGAAAATATAAAATAAGGTGGAATGTCAACAATCAAACTCAACGATAGAAAGTCCGTAGGAATGGGTGTTAGCGATGTTAAGCTACAGATGACCACCTGTATTCCTGTGGCCACGTCAATTCGGCGAACCCATATCATCAATCTACAAAGAAAATAGCATTACGCAGAACACGGTCGGAAAATATTTTTTTCTTTAGGAGAAATATTCCAACCATTTCCAGGACGAAAAAAAAAGGAACTACGAAATTACGATACGGTGGAATATGGAAAGGTGTGGTTTGGTGTGGAGCAATCTATTTAGAAGGGAACACTAAAACCGATTATTTTAATCTAGTCCAATAAATAAATCGACAACGAAAATATCGACAGGGACACACACAAACACACATATATATGCGTGTGTGCGTCTATATGTGTGCATCTGTGTATGCTTATACATGTATGTATATCTACTTCTGCAAACAAGCTCACACAGAAACACACACGCACATATATATGTACACACACATATAACATATATATATATACATATATACATATAAATATACATATATATATATATGTATATATATATATATATATATATATATATATATATATATATATATACTCTCAAGGTCCGTTGCTAATTCGAAAATAAAAAAATTCATAAGTGTATGGTAATTACAGAGACAACAGTGCATTAATAGAAATGGGTATACATATATTATTTAAAGTGGTTTCCTCGAGGAGACATTTTTAAAAATTTATTGAACAAAAACTGTATGAATGTGTCTTAGAAGTCGACAACGTTATTCCACGATTGGAGAATATCTTTTCTTGGGGGAGGGGGTCCGCCGATTGAAATACTGACCGACAATATTAAAGAGTTGGGAGAGTTTTCCAAAATTGTATATCTGCTGTTTTTTATGTGTCGACTTACCATGTACAACCAGAATTGTAGAATGTAGCCGTAACATCCTACATGCCATCGACGCCTGACAGAATTGTTCAGTATTGGAAGTGCTCCATTGAAACAACGACATGACACACGATAAAGTTTCACCTTCCACAGGCCGAGCTTACATCCTAAACAGATATGTTCGAATCAAAACTAACGCGGTATACAAAGCATGTGTTACTTGAAGCAGTATGAAATAGGAACGTTGTGGGCAGGTGCACAGCAATATATAATACAAGTCACGTGACTGTTGTAATCAGCTCGCAGTCTGTAAATGTTGATGGGATGCCTTAACAGTTGCTTATATTTAATGAAGCATTATTTCTATCTGAAGATAAAGTATCGTCTTATTTTGCCTATTAGTGTTCGAGTTTATTAGTAACTAGGAGTACTAAGCGCTTTTATTCTTTATAAAATAAACTGGCAGTTTTATTAGAGAATATATGAACGTGGGTGTGGCTATTTATATGATTGATCTGTGCATTAGTATATTAATATTTATTCAGATATGACGGGAAACGTCAGCACATATTTACTGTGAAAACGTCTACCCTATTTTGTATAAGCAGATTCATCTTTATTAGTAAATAAACGGCACACTTTGAGTCTTATTGCATGACTATATAAAAAAAGATATGCATATATAAAACAAGAAAAATCTCTCAAAGTGATGATAAACGATAAATCTCCGACCTCAGAAGAACAGCCACATCAATCTTCACTTACGTGCTTATAATAGCCTTACCCCCCCCCAGCCTTACTGACTGATTCATTATTGTCCCCTGTGGAAAAAGTTACTGGCGCTGTTTTCAGCAGACATTTTATCAGCTCGATTATCTCCTGCGCTATATACACGAAAAATATATAAAGGCGAAAACGAAAACAATCGTGAAATATTTCTTTTTCTTTCGAATTAAATGCTTGTGGCAAATCGAATACGAATTTTATTTCTACTGTCTTATGGGAAGAATATAAATAGTCAACATTTAAGTGCGTTCCAGCTACGATATCTAGGAAAAGTCCATTTTAACGCTATCATATTCGATTTTGCGATGAAATAGACTGTAAGATTTGCGCTGTATATTCTGAAGATTTCATTTACTTTTAATAGCCAATGTTAATAAAGGGATGTATGCTATTAAAATTACTGGATAGGGAGTGTTTTAGTATGCTCTAAGATTGTGTTCACGTGAAACACATTATTTATTACGTTTATCTGGATATCCGTTAACGTGTATACATTTTGTTTTTTATGTCCATTAATGTGCACCGGAAGAAACACCTGCGTTATTTACTCTATATAAGTAATATTTCACGCAATAAAACATAATGTGCTCAAGAACAAATTAATTGTATATATTATCGAAAAATGCCATGATTTTTCTAGCTGCGATAAGCATTAAACCTTGTAACATACTTAGAGACTATTTTTTCAGAGAAAAATAAAACTATACCACGCATAGATATATGAAACATATTATATATGACCTATACATATAAAATATATATTATATACAATGCTTAATCAGGAAACACGTGTTATATATTTTCAATATACAGGCAGGATATTATAAGGGTTTTAGAGCGTAAATCATAAACTATTTAGATTTTAGTAGGAATCGTTTATCGTGGATGACCTCGATCTTTTTCGTGGATTATCCTACTGAGTGGGGTGCATGCGTTTGATGACGTCTCATTAATTTATTTATATACGTCGTAATTTTCAAGTCATTAAGACACGTTCTTCTACAATTGTTTGTGACGGTGTATATGTTTGCCGTGCTTGTTTGAAACCATTCTCATGACGAACATTCGTTATGAAGAAAAATGTTATTACATTATAATTAACGATCAAAACCCTTCCCCTCTTCATATGTATATGTTTTATTAGAAGGAAAGCAATGTAATTACAATACTATACATATTTTCATTGGTTGGAATGCAAATATATCCCTGTCCTACGAAGGTATTACGATAGTACTAACCTAGCATAATTTATATGTTCTAAGTGATTAGTCATATAAAGGTGACGTTAAAAATATTAATCCAGAAATAATATTGTTGTATTAATCTAAGTATATTTGAAAGCAGGTCATCAGATATTAAATGTGTTTATTTTCATGGAAGTCGATACAGAGCAAACACGATTTCATTTTATATTAGAACACTTATTACGACTTCTAGGTCTAAAACTTACGCGGATATGACTTTAATTGATTGGCATCCACAACTATTAAAGCTGCAAGCATTTTTCGTTTGAGAGAAACCGTGCACATAAAATTTCTTGACTGAGAAACCGAATCAGAAAGTAAACGAGACTACCGAAAAAAATCAAATCTCATTTTCTATTCTTTTTTTTAAAACGGTGCATGCATAAATGAGTTTAACAAGTAGAGAGATTTAAATTACAGGTGTCAGAAATTGATGTATGTAAAATGACACTTTTTTTAAAATAACGTACTGTTTAACTATATTTAAATTATGGAAATAAAGACAGGCTGGTTTGTTTATATAATGCACTACGCCCGAAAGAAAAAAAAACAAAACATTTAATCCCGTAGAAGACACGAAAAATGTAATGAATTATTTGCATCGTGACATACTGTTGGAAGAAGTCCAGTAATTTGATTATAAAGGAGTATATTCTCGTGACATCTACCTACAATTTAGCCCTTATTGTAGAACGTATAAAAATCAAGGAAAAATATAAATACAGATCCAGGCTAAATCATATAATTTTATTGAAACAGAAAAAAAAATCACCAAATTCACTCCTGAACTGAACAGAGCATATCATTTTATCGAAACAGAGAGGATATCGAAAAAATACATATTAATATTATTAACGTTAAAGTGTATATATACATGCATATATTAATTCAACCTTTCCACACGTACGTGTGCAGAGTCGCCCAGAATGGGTAGGAGTTTAGGACTTTTTCGTGTTCACTCGCATGTGATAGTTGATCATTTTCTTCTACATTTTCCCTCAAAAATTCTGAGGACTTCTTTGATTTCGATGATTAACATTATTTTGTAAATTCTCGTTTTTTTCGAAAAATCATATAGTTGACCATCGTTTGCCTTTTGTTCTTATTTTATACACACACACACATATATATATATATATATAAATGCATATCTATATATATCAGATTTTTATATATATATTATATATATATATAACGATCTAAATTGCACGTCCAGAAATATAGTATATGCACTAAGATGCAAAACATGCCACAAATCCTACATAGGCGCCCCCAAAAATTTCAGCTATAGAGTTGCCTTACATAAGAGCAACATCAAAATTGCAGATAACAGACACCTCTATGTTCCAAAACACGTACACACATGCAGTGGAAACAGCTTCAAAATAATATAAATCTTCCAAACAGACAATTATTTTTATTTACTTACACAGGAAAAAAACTCAATCACCAGATTCACTCCTGAACTGAACAGACCCTAATATACACACACAAAAACATGAAATGCAAGGCACACTGGCATGCAAATCCATATACATATACATATACACACCCGCACATAAATCAGAACCGACACATGAAAACACACACACGTGCGCGCATACAACCACACACATACATAACCCCCCTATCTCTAATACAATACGCTGAACAATACCAACCCTTCTTAACCTCGAAACCAACAACACTATGACACACCTAGAACCATAGTATAATATTTATTCCAACATCTCGCTCCCTCCTCAGTCAGTGGAGGAGAACCTCCTCATGACTGTGACAACTATCATCCCTTCTATCATCCCCCTCCCATAACTATACGCCCCTCCAATTGCCTCCCTCTGGGGAACAAAATCTTCCCCACACTAGGAACCGATCCTGGGTCTTGCCATACCTACATGGGGAGACAAATAAATAGAAACATTTAAAAAAACCTTATACATATTTTTAAATACACCCCTCTATCTAAACAAAGATAATATAAGGAATACCCGAACTGACTGAAACGAAAAATAACCATACTAAAACCCAAGAATCCTGAAAATAAATATCAACATAGAATGAAATCACTCCTAACCTTATTTCAGAAGAGTTGGTCCCCCCTCCACCCACATGCATATTAGTAACAACCTTGGATCACATCCAACTTCCTAGGGAAGCAAAGACCCTAATAATACTATACACACACACACCCTACCCTAAAGGAAATAGGGAAAAATACAAACAGAAAGAGAGAGTGAGAGAGAGAGAAACACAACACAAGTTACTACAGCCGAGGTCAGCGGCCTCGACATGCCCAATAAAAGAGTAATACAAATTGAACATGCGAATGAATAATAGACACTTACACGCCTCCACCCCTTGGACACACTTCAAATGAACAACGAAAATGCCATTTTTACATCGCCAACACATTCGAAAATAATTTCTGACGACGACGTTTCACGGAACGTCTGAAACGGGTAAAAACGAGTTCAATGATTTGAAAACATTATTACAATGATCCAAACATAATTCTCAATGAAAAACGAAGACACGGAATAATAAAATAATGTTTAAACATATACATTGTTGGGTACTACCCCCTTATTGAAATATATATATATATATATATATATATATATATATATATATATATATATATATATATAGTCTTTGAAGTTTTTAACCTTTAAAACTATACCAAAGACCTTTTATCATTCGTGAGAAAACCATCTAGTCAGTAAGTTATTTAATCACCTGCAATCACTGCATCAACTCGCCTTCTAATATACTATAATACACATTATTTTATTTTTCAAGGGATCATCAGTTGTTTACCATGAAACACTGTTTCGGGATGTAAAACCAAAACAGTTTATTACATCATGGCTCCCCAACAGTGTTGATCAACCACCACCACCCTTTATCTTAGGAAGATGACATGTTACAAACATTTGATCCAATGTCCTATTCTTAATTGCAATTACTAACCTTTTTATAGTATAAAAATGAATTTCTTACCCGTGCGATTCATCAATTTCCACATTTAAAATGGATACATTTTTTAATTTTTTAATTGATCAGACTTGTATTTATAGGATTAGGATTAATCCATTTAACTACTTATCACCCCCACTATGATTAGTATTTAGTATATTTACATTCTTATTGAAAATTAGATATATAAAGGATAAAAATATTTGTACATATATATATTTTATTTATTTATTTATTTATTTATTTTTTGTTTTAATATAAATTTATTTAATATAATTATAAATACATTTTATACATTGCTAATATAGTTGTGGATTTTCTTTATTAATATAGTCTGGTTTATCTTAAACGGGTCCAAAGCATCAGAATAACGAGCAAATGCTTTATTTAACTGTTTAAATATTTTATTTTTATCCCCGCCTTGTTCTATCATCCTTATTACTAAACTAGAAACTGGTGGTATAAAGTCTGTTAGTTTTAATGTAACGCGAGCTATTCTCAAAAACTCTGACATAATGGTTCCATACAACATAAAAAAACAGGGCAGGTGCTATCTTCATGGGGCATAGTGCTATTTTAAAGGGAAAAGCGTTTCTTTTATCACATATTTTTAAAAGAAAAATTCTATACTCAATTTTTATATCTAAATCCAGAAATGTAGCCTGTTGTCCTCTATGTTCACAATTCAATTTTAATTCGTTTGGATTCATAAGATGCTTATTTTTTTTCGAATTCATCATGATCGTTTATACATATAAGGCCATCTATAAATCTCCTACATCCATGAAAGTTATATGTTTTAGATATATCTGTTTTTAATAGTGATGATATATATATATATACATATATATATATATATATATATATATATATATATATATATATATATATATATATATATACTCGAGTCTATGTAAATACAAATTTGGTCAAAATGGTGCAGGATCCAATCTCATTGGGATACCTATCGTTTAAAGTAATATTTTATTTCCTATTTGAAAATAGCATTCTTTAATCCGATGACTTACAAGCGTTTTTAAAATACCTTTAGAAAAACTAGTTTTGATATTTTCTTAACACCAGAAAGATTTAGATTTTGAAAAGTCTATATATTTACCTTTTCCAACTTCAAAAGCCAAATCCACAGTATCATTTAATTCTTTTATAAGTTTTTCGTGTGGAATTTTAGCATATTACGTACTAAAATCATAAGTAGCTATAGATTTTGCTTTTATTCTGCAATTTATTTTATTTAATTTTTCTTTCACTGGTTGGGAATTATTTACTACGCAATATAGATTTATATTACTATAGAATTTACTTTTCAGGTGAAAATTACTTATTTGATTTATAATTAATTTAAATACTTTAGATATAGATTTACTTAAAGGTTTAGTGATGCACGTCTTTGAATCTACAATAAATCTAGCACAAACTGGATTTTTATGCATTTTAGGTATCTAATACATACATGGATTTTGTCTTCTTACTTTAATCCTACTTTTTCACTAATAATACTATTATTCAAAATAATGCTATCTAAATTACTATTACTTACCTATAAGTATCCGAATATATATATATATATATATATATATATATATATATATATATATATATATATATATATATATATATATATAGTTATATATATATATATATATATACTAGCGGGAGTACCCGGCGTTTCCCGGGTGATTGTAGATGTGTGTTGGTGGTGAGGGGGGAGGTACATAAAAAACAGCACTGTTAAAAAAAACCGTTGACCAGGTGTTTGGAGGTGTAAAAGGACGAAACTTTTTATTAGAAGAGTAGGCTTAAATCCGACTCTTTGACGCGGAGGTGGAAAGGAAAAAAACCCGCGATCTAACCATCTCGACAATGGGAGTAGATGAATTAATAAGTGTGTTAAGTTGACGTTATTAACCGCAATTGGCAGGTGCGACAACGTCAAGTTGGGTGATGTGTGACCTATTTTTGCGCTGGAAGGCAGTTTCTGTTTTCCGAGCTACGCGGCGATCAAAAAATATCTCAAAATCGAAAAAAAAAAAAACACAAAAATATAACGTAAGGCAAACGAACGATGTTAAATGTAAAAATCTGAAAAAAAAAATACGAGAGAAAACAGAAAAAAACGAACGTTAAATCTTCTGAAAAATAAAAACAAAAAAAGAATAAGCGAAGTAAAAAAGGAAACAGAAAAACGAACGTTCAAACTTATCTCTTCTATATAAATTAAATGAACTCATTTTTCCCGCGGATTTTGACCTTATTAGGATTAAAAATCAAGATCTTTCATGCAAATATAATATGCACAAACGGCAGAAAAATATCTGAGGTGTGTTATAGGCTTATTATTTCTCAAATTCCTCGATAATCTTAGATTTCTATACTTTTTCTGCTGAGAATCACGGCCAAAATCGGTTAAGATCAATGGAAGTGGTAAAATATGTTCTCTCTAATGAATTCCTCCTCCCCCTGCCACCACTTAACACCGTTTGGGGATCGTTCACAAGGAACAGTTGAGAAGAGAACTTTGGCTTCGTAGTTCTTTCATGTGAAGTTATTTAAAATCACTAAACTAAGCTGCAGTGCTCTGTGGCGTAGTGGTTAGCGTGCTGGACAATTCACATTATATTGTCACGTTCGCGCCGACCCACCGTAGTCGTTTGTTTTTTGGGGGGTTTTCCTAAAAAAATGGAATGGGCTTTTCTTGGTGGCAGAACTGTTAACATTGCAGATTTTTGTTTGTTTGTTTTTTTTTTCACACTTTATTTTCCTACTATTACTCATGACTCCGGGTTTGATCCTTCCTACTTACCTACCATAACATTTTTTAAACTCCCCCCCGTCCCGGAAACAAACACTCGGGCAACGCCGGGTACCCCCGCTAGTCTTAAAATAAAGTGGGGGTATATATAACCTGACTAATCCTAGAGTGGATGAAACGCAGAATATGCAGTGTAGCTTAATCGCCATATATATTTTATAAATTACTAACTAGCTCTACATACGTATTCAGAACTTTTGAAGTAAATATTTAAAGTTTACGCATAACTCTATACTTTCGTATATATAACTCTATTTTCCCGATTATATTGAGACGACATATTTTTTGATTTGCTGCGATAAATTTTATAACAATGAAGACTTTTTAATTTTATGTGAGTAAATGAAGTAGTTATATATATATATATATATATATATATATATATATATATATATATATATATATATATATATATATATATATATAGGTGTATCATAAAAAATAATTAATATCGGTACAAACGACTGCTTATATTACCGAAAATACGTGGTCAAAGTAAAACATTCAAACTCACTGGAACTTGCTGGAAACAATATATTTATTATGAGCATAAGTTTGTACCTTTGGATTTTCTAACTCTCGTCGTAATTGCGCTTAACAGTTTTTATAGATTTATGAAAAAGTTTCCAACACATATCAAATATATACATAATAGACAGTCCAATTCTTCATAAATAATTCGTTCATTAAACACTTAACAATATGTCACCAAGTAATTTTTTCACTAGTAATTATTATTAAGAATTTAGTCTAAATAATTCACCAATCCTAATATATAATTCTACACTACATAAAGTGTAATCAAATAAATTCGGAATTTGAGAATATTTTGTGGACGGGAATAAAAAAAGCATGTGTGCTCTATATATGCATAATATTAAAAGAAAATTTAACACCATATTGAAATAAGAAAAAGAAACATGACATGACTAAAACAAAGTATAAACACTGTCTACAAATGAGCCCAATGCTTTTACACAAAAATTGTTGCAAGCTATGTAAGATAGCGTTTGCGCAAATGTGATTTCAACACTGATGTTATCTGTATTTCGAAGATTAATAAAACGAGATATATCATGAACTCAAATCGCACGAATTTTATTTGTTTAAAAAGTTTATTTACGATAGTTTGTTGATATACTTTTATCTCAACAAATATCTTGCGAAACATTTTTAAATTGTGTGGAGATAAATGTTTACACATACGAACGTTACATCTGGCAAGAGCATCGAGGTGTTAATATTTTACCTGGCACGTCTCCTGCGAATAGAAAATATGTTAAACTATTAGGATTTTTACTGAAATTGATTTCGACTTTGATAACGTGCATAACTTTAAGTGTTATTTCATTATACGGAAAACTCATTATTTAAACAAATTCATTATTTATAACATAGAAATCAAGTTTAGTTTCCGTGTGTAAATCGGTAAGTTATTAAGAAGTCTTCATTGTTAGAAAATTTATCGCGGCAAATCAAATAATCTTTCGTCTCAATATAATCTGGAAAATAGACTTATCTTTACTTGACTTTATATTGTGTATAGGCTCTGATAATACTAGACTTTCAATATTATGAAATTGTAAATCAACAGAGTTTTTCCTTGTAGCGATTTTAGATCAGTTTTAAATTAATTGTACAACATTATTTATTATTACTATTATTATTATTATTATTATTACATTTATTAATGCGTACTCGTGGGTTTTGAAATTAACAGCTGTATCCGCCTAATTAATGTTAATAATTTTTGCAAACATTTCTATAGATGCCTACTTTACTTATTCAGTTACAAAATGTAATAGAAACCCATCTAACTCTCCTTCTCTCTCTCTCTGTCTCTCTTTCTCTCTGTATATATATATATATATATATATATATATATATATATATATATATATATATATATATATATATATATATATATATATTGTGTACAGAAAGTTGTTAGTTGAGACAGATCATTGCTACCGTCGGTTTCAAGCCCGATAAAAAGGCCCGTTTAAGCTATCTTTATCAAGTTATCTTATAACCGGAAGAGTCAAGTATATATACCTCGCAAATTCACTTTTTTATCGGATAATGTAATACCTAATTTTAAACTTTGAATTATTTAAATGAAAGATCTAATTTATATATATATATATGGATCTGTTTAGACATCTCTTTCACTCTCTCTCACTCTCACTCGCTCTCACTCTCTCTCTCTCTCTCTCTCTCACTTCGTCTGCCTTACTCTAAAGACTGGAAAATGGCGTCTGGCTGTTTTTATTTAAAAAAAAAATACTTCTATCGTTAAAATTTTTTGTAAGCGTATTTTTTTTTACTTCGCTTTTTTTTTAACTTTATTTTTCGTTTAACTATCGTATCCACCTATTTTGAATGTGGCAATAACTTGGTAACGTTGCCATAGCGTAGAAGTTCATAGTTTAGTTATAATTAAAGTGTTTTTTACTTTACCGATAACAACATTTTTAAATTGTAAATTCCGACGGCCATTAGAGGTTCCTGACGTCAAGGTCACGTGACATGACTCAGCGGGTTTTAAATACAAGTTGACCCAAAATAAACGGCCGAGTGTATAGTTTATGTAGAAGAGTTCGCGGCCGTAGTTTTGGAGGCAGTTGTAAATCGATTTAAAAATATGTAATGTTTAACATTAACATGTCATTTTTTTGGGTCCCCTGCAAAAAAACGATCAGTTTCCGCACTTCTGATGGTAACTTTGGGCCGATTTTTCGATATTTGTCATCCGGAGGGTGAGGTTTTAATATGAGACCAAATTTGTGAATTTTTGTTGTGTCTGTCAAAAGTTTATAGCAGACAAACAAACATCCATACATACAAACACACACATACATTTTCGCTTATATATATATATATATATATATATATATATATATATATATATATATATATATATATATATATATATATATATATATATATATCCAGGAATTGTTTCCAGGGTATCTAGATGCAGAGATGTTAAATCTTCATAGACTTTGTAAGTAGTGTACCAAATAGCCTATAAAATTTCCCAGCGTAATGTGCATTTCTTATTATGTATTGTAATATATTAACTAACTTTTGTCATATGTTATAATTAAGATGCAAAATTAATAAATACATATTTTCCATATTTATCAATAGTTTGGAAATCGTCGCATAATTAGTAGTAAACAAATGTGGTACATGTTTTATTTCAGACATCGAATGTGTATGTCATATATTTCAAAATAATTCAAGTAGAACATGCAGAGTATCGAAGGCATCGTTTCAATAAATATCTAGTCATTATATGTCATCGTTTATAAAAATTACCTACTGAGGAAACAAATAGGATATCAACAGTTTTTGGAAGAAATACGTACGAGAGTGTATTAACTGAAATGATCTCGCTAAGGAGACTTGTCATTAAAGGCTGTGCAAACTTTGTATCCTGTCCTAAAACTATCTAAAGAAAAACTTATTAATAGTAAAGGCAAGAAGAAGTAATAATGGTTGGAATTATACCTATTATGTGCTTCTTTTACACACACACACACACACATATATATATATATATATATATATATGTATATACATATGTATATGATATATATATATATATTTGTGTGTACATAATTATACAAGGTATATATATATATATATATATATATATATATATATATATATATATATATATGAACAAATGATTAATAAAAAATGTTAAAAGACATCGTGAAAAAGAGTTTAAAACGTATTTTATATTAAACGAGGAAGCACAAGATAAGTGGATAGTCCTTAATCCGCGGAGTTTCGAAGAAATATACTCTTTCTCATCAGAGGGCAGGAATTAGCAAAACGCGGGATCGGATTTTGCATATAAAAGAATTTAATGAAACTACAAGTAAGTCACAGATCTTACTTGTAGTTGGTCAAAAAAGGGTAAGGTAAGGGGAATAGGAGGTAAAAAAAAATGATAAAAAGATTTCACATGAATGGATAGTCCGGTGAAGGGTAAAAAATCCAAGCATGGTAAAATCCCAAACGGTCGCATTAAAGATTTCCAATCCAATGGGTAAATTGCAAATGGCCCAAAACGACCCCAAGGTAGAGTTCCTTGGAAAAAATCGCAAATGGAATGAATTCCAAAACATTAAAAGAAAAAGCACTGGAGAGAATATTTAAAACACGTCTGTCAATGCTGGAAGAATCAAGTAAATTAAATTTTAAAAAAAGGTCAAACTGACCCAGAAAAAAAAAGCGCGAAAGTTAGCGTTAATAATTAGGTCAACTTTGATTTGCACGTGAAAGTCCCAGAATTAAATTCAGAAACACGGGTCAGAAGAACAAATAAATAGATAAGTTTATGAAATTGAGCGTCTATTATATTAAAAAAAACGAAAGTAAATAAATTAAAAATAGAAAATTAAAAAGTTAAAAAAACTATATATATATAGATATATACACACATATATATACACATATATATATATACATACTCATACATATACATACATACACACAAATGCACACATACATGCACATACATACACATACATATACATATACATATATATACATATATGTATACATATACAATAACACACACATTTTAAAATTAAATATGTTTTTCAATCTTTTTTTAAGATGTATTTTAAAATGTTTTATTAATCATTTATTCATATTATAAGCTCTATTTCCTTTTCGGTTTTATTGAGCTTTTACATCTGGTGGAGATTACTTTACTTGTAAATATTAAGTATTTAATAGTTATATATATACACACATATATATATATATATATTTGTCGGTACATATTTATATAAGGGTATACAAGGGTATCACACTTAAAGAAACTAATGAAGTGTAACAAACTTAATACAATCGTTCTCAATACAGATTAAGAGGGAGATGGTTTCAAAGCAGTAATATGTTGCTACACGTTCATAAACAAGTTCTCATTAGGTTGTTAACAAGATAATGTTTTAATAACTTAAAAAAAAAGCAATAACTAAATTCCCCCTGTTTTCTTTGCTTGAATGACACAACTTTATCAAACAACTTAAAAAATGGATACACGATTAAACAAGAAACAATAAACGCCAATTAATTCAAAATATTATAAATCACAACTACTTTGTAAGTTAAATATCCCTCTCCTTAAAACTGTATCAAACAATCTTCCAAGACTACATGTACTAACATCCTACCGTAGTGCCCACTTTTTTCGTAAATCTACACAAAAATTATTTTTCGTTCGCTTCTAAATTCCGCCATCTTTGTCAGTACGGCTCCTGACCATCATTGTATTGTACCTATTGCCTGTAAACCACTGTTTTATATACTTCAAATAATTATAATATTCCACCATTTTATATACTGCAAATAGTAATATTTGTGCATACGGATGGATATTATATCAACCATTGATTTGACTTCATTTTTAATGATGTTTATTTTTAAATAGAAATATTCGTTAATGTAAAACATATATTACTTGTGTGTTTTTTCCATGCCTTTAACTCTTCTGTCATAGATAACACTGGTTTACAAAGGAAAACTCCTCAATAGCAGCGGGACCTGTGAAAACTCCTCAGAGGACTCATTGATATATTGATGTTAGCATTGAGTAGATGTTAATTGTAAATATATATTAGTCGCCCGATATATCGGAGAACGACCTAGGTTTTCAGTGGCGTACTTGCGTCCGTGCGACAGTCCGTGCGCCGGTCCGTGCGGCGGTCCGTGCGCCGGTCCGCGCCTGACCTCCACAGAATGGAAATATGTCATAAAGTTTAAGAAGGGTTTTTTTTTTAATATAGGTCCACAGACTATTGTAATAAGTGTTTCAGTGTGAACAGGTATGGTATAATAAATTCTGAGGTTTATCAATTTTATTTACACTTTCATCATATTTTGGTTTGGTTTTCATGCCTCCAAATTCAAAGCTATGTTTTACAACCCTTCCTTTTCAAAACCTTTCATACTTTCATGAATCAGAGTCCATTTTCTGTAGGCTGGTGTTGAACCCATTCAACGACGGGGACTTTTGCTAGTACATATATATATATATATATATATATATATATATATATATATATATATATATATATATATATATATATATATATATATATATATGTATATATATAAGGATATTTGTGTAAAGAGAGACAGACAGGGGTAATAAAAGGACATATATTGAAATAAGAAAACCACGCCCAGTTATGTATTCATCAACGTTTTCAATATATTCTAAAAACATGATTAAAAAGAAATAGACGAAAGTACTCGGTTTGTTCGGTTTTATTTCTCTATTTTGTTGCTTTATTTTTTCTATTATTCTCATTATGTATATATATATATATATATATATATATATATATATATATATATATATATATATATATATATATATATTACTAGCATAAGTGGCCGTCGTTGCTCAGGTATTTCGAAATGTATGTTAAGCAAAAAAAAAAAGTGGCCAATTTTTTCAACTTAGGCCCCTATTATGACCTCTTAACATTTATTGTTTTCGGCTCAAATTCAGTTATTACGTTAGAGGAATGCCCAATGACCCTATATCTAAAATTTCAAATGTTACGACGGAATATTGTCAGAGACACTTTGTAGAGTTCTCCAATGTACACTCGTTTTACTTACTTTAATTTCTGGGCGGCAACACATAACATCGATTTTTCCAAATCTCAGTACCCTGTATATAAAATGTCGAGTCTGGTGACTAAAAATATACAGAGTTATTGCGTAGGAAAATGTACACACACAGACACACAAATACACAGATACACACACCGACAGGCATATAAATATATATATATATATATATATATATATATATATATATATATATATATATATATATATGTATATAGTATTATTAGTTCTACAAAAAATATATATTGTAATCAGAGTGTATATATATATACATATATATATGTATATGTATATATATATATACATACATATATGTATATGTATATATATATATGTATATATATATATTGGTGCGTGTGTATATATGCCTATGTATATATATATGTATGTATATGTGTATATATATGTATATGTATATATATATATATATATATATGTATACTGTGAAAACAAAATCAAGACCTCAAAACGGGTGTGTATGGCAACATAAAATGTATTTCATTTTACGTTACAATTGTTTCCATGTCTAGCTTAAGAAATTCGAACATTATATCGATTGACATTTTTTCTAAAACGAACATTTCCTCAGACTTTATGAATAAACACACTTTTGACAATAGAGCATTTTTGAATAAAAAAACAAAACAAAAAAAAACCCTTAACGGGAACAACATGTGAAAAACATGTACGGTTGGTGTAGCTACGGAGAAGCTCATTTTAATAATGATATATCACCTAATTTTCGTATCTTTTTTTAAGGTGAGAGTCATGATAAGTTTTCACAGAAAACCCTAAGATTGTTAAAAAAATATTTTCATACATCCCATTCGTTGTGCTCCTAAATAAACTCTCGCTGTTTCTTTATTTCCCCCCCAAAATATATATTTTTTTTTATAAAAAGAGTGTTATAATTGTTATTCCTATATGTATAGTATGGCTTTAACGCAAACTCTGTATATTACTTACAAATCTCTCTCTCTCTATCTCTCTCCCATATATATATATATATATATATATATATATATATATATATATATATATATATATATATATATATATATATATATATATATATATATATGTGTGGGGGGTGTAAATAAAGCTACACAGAATATTCCGCGTTTGATCTCGGCAGATATTCGTCAGGCTTACGGCCTGCGAAACCTAGAGGGATACCCTTTGTAACTATATTGCAATATATATTATAATAACGTACTACCTAGCTCAACATATTTATTGAGCACTGCTGAAGTAAATATTCTAAGTTTATGCATAAATTATACATTAGTATATTAATTTGTTTGCTTAAATAAAGACGCCATATATATATATATATATATATATATATATATATATATATATATACACATATATATACATATATATATATATATATATAATTTAAAATTTACAGAAGATCAGAAAAAGATTACAATTAGCACCCTCCTATACGAAGTAGACTTCCTAGATACAACTCTAAATCTAACGAATAGGGCACATAGACCCTTCCACAAGCCCAATGAGACACTAATGTATATTTTTATAAAGAAAAAGTGTTGCAAATATAAGCAAAAGAATCCTCCCGCTCTCATCAAACGTCGACCTCTTCAATCAAGCAGCTCTATATTACACTGAGGAACTCCAAAAATGTTGATTCACAGAAAACATCAAATACCAGCCAACCCAACATCAGCTTAGAAAAGACAAGCGGAACAACATATTTAGGGAATTTTATTATAAACCTATTAGAAATTTTACAGTGATATTTAATAATACCATACATCTGTGGGTGTATATATATATATATATATATATATATATATATATATATATATATATATATATACATATATATATATGTATATATATGTATACATATATATATATATATATACGTGTGTGTATATGGATATATATATATGTATATCTATATATATATATATATGTATATATATATATACTTCATGATGTTTTTAGAGATACAAAATTTAAATATTGCAATTAGGAAAGGAAGACTTTTATGATTCATGATTAAAAGTAAATTTGTATATATACAAATATATATATATATATCTTCTCTCCAAAAAGGTGGGAATGAAGGGGAAGCAGGAGAGGAAAGAAAAAAAAATGGGGAGCCAGCTGACCGGTTTCGACCCTCGCTTCTCAAAGCTGTATCGAGGGAATTAATTTTAAAATAAAGAATGAAAGCGATTAAAATAGCGTTTTATTAAATTTACAGGGAATAAAAAAAAAAAAAAAAAAAAAAAAAAGTGGGAAAACGATTAAAATAAAACGACGTTATGGACGAATACCCTAGAGATTAATCACGTTCAACCCCAGGAGGCTTTCCCTTTGCTTGCAAAGAGAAGGTTTCCTGAGTCGAACGTGAATGGTCTCCAAGATCTTAAGATGGTATAATGAATGAGCACGACTAATAATGGTAAAAGAGTCCGTGCTAAAGTTTGCTGCACAAGACGGGTTTTTAAGCAAATGATCAGTAATTGAAGACCCGTATGTGTTAGTAACGACATCAGTTGCCCGGTAGGTTCCATTCCTAATTTTACTGGGTACATGTTGTTGAATTCTTCCATCTAATGTTAATGTCGTTCGACCCAAGTAGTTGGCACCGCAACCACATTTAAAATTGTAAATAACATTACTTTTATGGTGGGGGGGTAAAACGTCTTTTCGAGAAGATGGAAATAAAGTTCTCGTAGAGAAAACAACACGCACATTGGCAGCAAAATAACATCCATGAACTGCTGAACTTATTTGTTTGGCAAATTTCTCACTTACTCTACCTAACCAAGGCAGACGAAGATAAATTGGACATTTGGCTACTATATTCTCTTTCATTCGAGAGAATTCGGCCAATTTCTTTTGAATAGTTGACCTAATCACATCAAGGGGGTACCCATTTTTGGATAGAGTATCCGTAATTCTTTTCAATTCCTCATCTAATTTTGATTTGGAACAAATCATAAGGGCACGATGTGTTAGGGTCCAAATTAGATTTATCTTACGTTTTCTGGGACAAAATGAATCCCAACGAGTGTACAAACCAGTAAACGTTGGTTTACGGTATATAGATGTTTGGTAACTAGATGGCGTTTTTGTTACCAATACATCAAGGAAGGCTATAGTTGAATTGCTCTCTCCCTCATAGGTGTACTTTAACGCGGGATGCATTCCATTGAGTAAGGAGAAAAAGGTGTTAGCTTCCGTTTGGTTATTAAATAAACAGAATGTGTCATCAACATATCGGAAGTACACCAATGGCTTTATGGGTCCAGATAATAAGCGCTCTTCATGGAACCCAACAAAAATATTTGCCATGGTCGGTCCAAGTACTGACCCCATGGCAACACCATCTTTTTGCCGGTACATAATATTGTTGAAACTAAATTCCACAGATGTAGTGGCAAGTTTCATAAGTTCAATAAAGATGTGTTCAGGAATAGGAGGCGGTGATATCCGGCCACGATATAGAAAATCTGCACAAATATCTATAGTTTCCAAAACAGGGACACAAGTAAAAAGGTTGCTAATATCATAGGAGCACATAAATCTATTAACAATCTTAGACTTTTTAATAAAATCAGCAAAATAAAATGAATCTTTAAGACAATATTTACTATAATATTGTGAAACAGGTTGTAAAATGTCAAAGATCCATTTTGAGACCTTGTGTTGCGATGACCCTACCATGGAGAGAATGGGCCTTAATGGGATATCCGCTTTATGGGTTTTAGGGAGACCATATAGCCTTGGGCGGATAGATCCAGAGGGTCTTATCTCACTAGATACGTTCTTCGGAAGTACACCATTTTTGACCCACTTGACCAGTTTCTTTTGAAATTTGGTTTCCAAGGAGGCGGTTGAATCATGAGTTGCGACAGGGCCCAATTTTTCAAATTTGTCTTTATCATCTAGTATTATCGACATTTTGTCAACATACTCATGATGGTTCAATATAACCACCCCTGACCCTTTATCTGGTCTAGTAATAACTAATGATGGGTCTTGTCGCAGAGTTTTCATAACAGCCAAATGCTCCTTGCGCCATTTAAACTCAGAATGCGACACTGGTGTACTGGCATAACTGTGAGCAAGGTCATTCAATTTTGCCTTGAGATCCCTAGTTTTAGTTTCAGAGACTGGTGCAAGTCTCTCCGCTTGGGCATTTAGGATTTCAAACTCCGAAAACACCTCTTCTCGTTTGACACCGGGCACCGGAATACAAAAATCCAACCCATGATCAAGTACCATTAATTCTGAAGGTGACAAGTCATGGGAAGATAAATTCAGTACGTTACGTCCAATATTTGGGTTAGTAGTACACCCAAATTTTTTATATATTAAGTGTTGCAATTTGTTATTTGATTTAAGAACTAATTTTTTGATATCTCGTTCTTGTAAAATTGCAACATATCGTGCAAAGCGAACTTTATCAAAACACGAAAGAGTGCTCACAACTTCCTTCCATAATTGAACATTTTCACTCTTATATTTTTCTAAATTCAATGCTAGTTTATCCAAAAAATTATGGATAAACGCATTCTCGATTTTTTGTCCAGGTTGCAAATTCGCTTTTTTTATTTTAAATAAAATAAACGAAGGACACACATTATTATTGACACAAGAATGTAAGAATGTTATATTATCTTGCGTCGATCTAATTTTACTTTTAATTTTTAAAATAGAGTTTAATTTCTTAATTAAACTCGAACTGTATCTCGTCTTCAAATATTTCATGATGTTTTTAGAGATACAAAATTTAAATATTGCAATTAGGAAAGGAAGACTTTTATGATTCATGATTAAAAGTAAATTTGTATATATACAAATATATATATATATATCTTCTCTCCAAAAAGGTGGGAATGAAGGGGAAGCAGGAGAGGAAAGAAAAAAAAAATGGGGAGCCAGCTGACCGGTTTCGACCCTCGCTTCTCAAAGCTGTATCGAGGGAATTAATTTTAAAATAAAGAATGAAAGCGATTAAAATAGCGTTTTATTAAATTTACAGGGAATAAAAAAAAAAAAAAAGTGGGAAAACGATTAAAATAAAACGACGTTATGGACGAATACCCTAGAGATTAATCACGTTCAACCCCAGGAGGCATTCCCTTTGCTTGCAAAGAGAAGGTTTCCTGAGTCGAACGTGAATGGTCTCCAAGATCTTAAGATGGTATAATGAATGAGCACGACTAATAATGGTAAAAGAGTCCGTGCTAAAGTTTGCTGCACAAGACGGGTTTTTAAGCAAATGATCAGTAATTGAAGACCCGTATGTGTTAGTAACGACATCAGTTGCCCGGTAGGTTCCATTCCTAATTTTACTGGGTACATGTTGTTGAATTCTTCCATCTAATGTTAATGTCGTTCGACCCAAGTAGTTGGCACCGCAACCACATTTAAAATTGTAAATAACATTACTTTTATGGTGGGGGGGTAAAACGTCTTTTCGAGAAGATGGAAATAAAGTTCTCGTAGAGAAAACAACACGCACATTGGCAGCAAAATAACATCCATGAACTGCTGAACTTATTTGTTTGGCAAATTTCTCACTTACTCTACCTAACCAAGGCAGACGAAGATAAATTGGACATTTGGCTACTATATTCTCTTTCATTCGAGAGAATTCGGCCAATTTCTTTTGAATAGTTGACCTAATCACATCAAGGGGGTACCCATTTTTGGATAGAGTATCCGTAATTCTTTTCAATTCCTCATCTAATTTTGATTTGGAACAAATCATAAGGGCACGATGTGTTAGGGTCCAAATTAGATTTATCTTACGTTTTCTGGGACAAAATGAATCCCAACGAGTGTACAAACCAGTAAACGTTGGTTTACGGTATATAGATGTTTGGTAACTAGATGGCGTTTTTGTTACCAATACATCAAGGAAGGCTATAGTTGAATTGCTCTCTCCCTCATAGGTGTACTTTAACGTGGGATGCATTCCATTGAGTAAGGAGAAAAAGGTGTTAGCTTCCGTTTGGTTATTAAATAAACAGAATGTGTCATCAACATATCGGAAGTACACCAATGGCTTTATGGGTCCAGATAATAAGCGCTCTTCATGGAACCCAACAAAAATATTTGCCATGGTCGGTCCAAGTACTGACCCCATGGCAACACCATCTTTTTGCCGGTACATAATATTGTTGAAACTAAATTCCACAGATGTAGTGGCAAGTTTCATAAGTTCAATAAAGATGTGTTCAGGAATAGGAGGCGGTGATATCCGGCCACGATATAGAAAATCTGCACAAATATCTATAGTTTCCAAAACAGGGACACAAGTAAAAAGGTTGCTAATATCATAGGAGCACATAAATCTATTAACAATCTTAGACTTTTTAATAAAATCAGCAAAATAAAATGAATCTTTAAGACAATATTTACTATAATATTGTGAAACAGGTTGTAAAATGTCAAAGATCCATTTTGAGACCTTGTGTTGCGATGACCCTACCATGGAGAGAATGGGCCTTAATGGGATATCCGCTTTATGGGTTTTAGGGAGACCATATAGCCTTGGGCGGATAGATCCAGAGGGTCTTATCTCACTAGATACGTTCTTCGGAAGTACACCATTTTTGACCCACTTGACCAGTTTCTTTTGAAATTTGGTTTCCAAGGAGGCGGTTGAATCATGAGTTGCGACAGGGCCCAATTTTTCAAATTTGTCTTTATCATCTAGTATTATCGACATTTTGTCAACATACTCATGATGGTTCAATATAACCACCCCTGACCCTTTATCTGGTCTAGCAATAACTAATGATGGGTCTTTGCCATGGCATCTTAAGATCTTGGAGACCATTTACGTTCGACTCAGGAAACCTTCTCTTTGCAAGCAAAGGGAATGCCTCCTGGGGTTGAACGTGATTAATCTCTAGGGTATTCGTCCATAACGTCGTTTTATTTTAATCGTTTTCCCACTTTTTTTTTTTTTTTTTATTCCCTGTAAATTTAATAAAACGCTATTTTAATCGCTTTCATTCTTTATTTTAAAATTAATTCCCTCGATACAGCTTTGAGAAGCGAGGGTCGAAACCGGTCAGCTGGCTCCCCATTTTTTTTTCTTTCCTCTCCTGCTTCCCCTTCATTCCCACCTTTTTGGAGAGAAGATATATATATATATATATATTTGTATATATACAAATTTACTTTTAATCATGAATCATAAAAGTCTTCCTTTCCTAATTGCAATATTTAAATTTTGTATCTCTAAAAACATCATGAAATATTTGAAGACGAGATACAGTTCGAGTTTAATTAAGAAATTAAACTCTATTTTAAAAATTAAAAGTAAAATTAGATCGACGCAAGATATAACATTCTTACATTCTTGTGTCAATAATAATGTGTGTCCTTCGTTTATTTTATTTAAAATAAAAAAAGCGAATTTGCAACCTGGACAAAAAATCGAGAATGCGTTTATCCATAATTTTTTGGATAAACTAGCATTGAATTTAGAAAAATATAAGAGTGAAAATGTTCAATTATGGAAGGAAGTTGTGAGCACTCTTTCGTGTTTTGATAAAGTTCGCTTTGCACGATATGTTGCAATTTTACAAGAACGAGATATCAAAAAATTAGTTCTTAAATCAAATAACAAATTGCAACACTTAATATATAAAAAATTTGGGTGTACTACTAACCCAAATATTGGACGTAACGTACTGAATTTATCTTCCCATGACTTGTCACCTTCAGAATTAATGGTACTTGATCATGGGTTGGATTTTTGTATTCCGGTGCCCGGTGTCAAACGAGAAGAGGTGTTTTCGGAGTTTGAAATCCTAAATGCCCAAGCGGAGAGACTTGCACCAGTCTCTGAAACTAAAACTAGGGATCTCAAGGCAAAATTGAATGACCTTGCTCACAGTTATGCCAGTACACCAGTGTCGCATTCTGAGTTTAAATGGCGCAAGGAGCATTTGGCTGTTATGAAAACTCTGCGACAAGACCCATCATTAGTTATTACTAGACCAGATAAAGGGTCAGTGGTGGTTATATTGAACCATCATGAGTATGTTGACAAAATGTCGATAATACTAGATGATAAAGACAAATTTGAAAAATTGGGCCCTGTCGCAACTCATGATTCAACCGCCTCCTTGGAAACCAAATTTCAAAAGAAACTGGTCAAGTGGGTCAAAAATGGTGTACTTCCGAAGAACGTATCTAGTGAGATAAGACCCTCTGGATCTATCCGCCCAAGGCTATATGGTCTCCCTAAAACCCATAAAGCGGATATCCCATTAAGGCCCATTCTCTCCATGGTAGGGTCATCGCAACACAAGGTCTCAAAATGGATCTTTGACATTTTACAACCTGTTTCACAATATTATAGTAAATATTGTCTTAAAGATTCATTTTATTTTGCTGATTTTATTAAAAAGTCTAAGATTGTTAATAGATTTATGTGCTCCTATGATATTAGCAACCTTTTTACTTGTGTCCCTGTTTTGGAAACTATAGATATTTGTGCAGATTTTCTATATCGTGGCCGGATATCACCGCCTCCTATTCCTGAACACATCTTTATTGAACTTATGAAACTTGCCACTACATCTGTGGAATTTAGTTTCAACAATATTATGTACCGGCAAAAAGATGGTGTTGCCATGGGGTCAGTACTTGGACCGACCATGGCAAATATTTTTGTTGGGTTCCATGAAGAGCGCTTATTATCTGGACCCATAAAGCCATTGGTGTACTTCCGATATGTTGATGACACATTCTGTTTATTTAATAACCAAACGGAAGCTAACACCTTTTTCTCCTTACTCAATGGAATGCATCCCGCGTTAAAGTACACCTATGAGGGAGAGAGCAATTCAACTATAGCCTTCCTTGATGTATTGGTAACAAAAACGCCATCTAGTTACCAAACATCTATATACCGTAAACCAACGTTTACTGGTTTGTACACTCGTTGGGATTCATTTTGTCCCAGAAAACGTAAGATAAATCTAATTTGGACCCTAACACATCGTGCCCTTATGATTTGTTCCAAATCAAAATTAGATGAGGAATTGAAAAGAATTACGGATACTCTATCCAAAAATGGGTACCCCCTTGATGTGATTAGGTCAACTATTCAAAAGAAATTGGCCGAATTCTCTCGAATGAAAGAGAATATAGTAGCCAAATGTCCAATTTATCTTCGTCTGCCTTGGTTAGGTAGAGTAAGTGAGAAATTTGCCAAACAAATAAGTTCAGCAGTTCATGGATGTTATTTTGCTGCCAATGTGCGTGTTGTTTTCTCTACGAGAACTTTATTTCCATCTTCTCGAAAAGACGTTTTACCCCCCCACCATAAAAGTAATGTTATTTACAATTTTAAATGTGGTTGCGGTGCCAACTACTTGGGTCGAACGACATTAACATTAGATGGAAGAATTCAACAACATGTACCCAGTAAAATTAGGAATGGAACCTACCGGGCAACTGATGTCGTTACTAACACATACGGGTCTTCAATTACTGATCATTTGCTTAAAAACCCGTCTTGTGCAGCAAACTTTAGCACGGACTCTTTTACCATTATTAGTCGTGCTCATTCATTATACCATCTTAAGATCTTGGAGACCATTCACGTTCGACTCAGGAAACCTTCTCTTTGCAAGCAAAGGGAATGCCTCCTGGGGTTGAACGTGATTAATCTCTAGGGTATTCGTCCATAACGTCGTTTTATTTTAATCGTTTTCCCACTTTTTTTTTTTTTTTTTTTTTTATTCCCTGTAAATTTAATAAAACGCTATTTTAATCGCTTTCATTCTTTATTTTAAAATTAATTCCCTCGATACAGCTTTGAGAAGCGAGGGTCGAAACCGGTCAGCTGGCTCCCCATTTTTTTTTCTTTCCTCTCCTGCTTCCCCTTCATTCCCACCTTTTTGGAGAGAAGATATATATATATATATATTTGTATATATACAAATTTACTTTTAATCATGAATCATAAAAGTCTTCCTTTCCTAATTGCAATATATATATACATATATATATAATTAAATAAAAATACCTAGACATTAAAAGTAAGTAAATTAAATTAAAATAGCTTACATAACTTCCCTTACAATCTTATAGCAGATACATAGAAACCAAGTATAAAATAAAATAACAGCATATGAGATCATGGATGATTAATACATATATAAGCGTATAAAAATATATATAAAAATACAAGAAATTATATATATATATATATATATATATATATATATATGCATAGGATCTTACGAAATACAAATATATAATATAATAGAAAAGGAAAGAATCTCGAGTTACCGCCATTTAAATTAAATTATACAAATACAAAGGTTAAAGAGTTCATAAGATAGATTTATTACATCACTTGGACTAAGGAAGACTTACCGATTAGAGGGGAAGCCAGTCCAATTAGGAACAGACTAATTAATTAATTAATTAAAACATATATTTACTAAAACTACATTAAATAAAAAATTAGAAATTGATATGAAAATAAAGTAAAATATGTAGAAATAGAGACAAGCGATAGTTAAATAAAATCAACACCATTATAAATAATATATGCGGTCCTGCATTTTCCGCAAACTGAAAAAAAACATGGCTGATGAGAGCCTAACATTATTTAGAATTTATTGTTAACTTGTCACACTTATTTTAGTGTTTTACCAGACGGTACCAATGTTTTTCTGACCTTCTGTACAATTATAAATAGATAAATACTTTGCTCTTATATTTACAATTGGTTTCTTCGTATTCGAGCACTTTGTTGGAAATATTTCCCCCCCAAAAAAAACAATATATATATATATATATATATATATATATATATATATATACATATATATGTGTATATGTATATATATACATATATATATATATATGTATATGTGTATATATCTATATATCTATATATAAATATGAATATATATACATACATATATATATATGTATGTATATATATATTCATATTTATATATAGATAGATATACATATATATATATATATATATATATATATATATATATATATATATATTTTCAACCTATCTCTATCATTCTATTCTTCAGCTGTATACTAAGGAAATAATATGCAAGCATGCCTTTTCAATTCACTTAACACAGTGTTTTCTCCTTCCAAAATTATCTGTTATTTTTTGTAAAATATCTATAACACCGGTCATCATATTCCATTTACAATGATGTATGGATATTCGTGTGCTGCGCCCCTTATTTCGTGAAGGACTTTAGAGGGCATGACATTTAATATATTGAACGATTCGATTTTTTTCCTTCGAAAACAGTTCTACCTCAATGTCGTATAATGGATGTACTCCTAATTATATAAACCTTCATCGCCTGAAAAGATTCATGGATCGTAGAGCACAAACCATCGAAATTGAACGCATTTCACCTTTTCCATCTAAATACCATTAACTGTCTACAAGATTACGTTCTGCGCGCCTGGCTCTAGGTTAATTTTGTAAAAGATAAAAATATTTCACTATGAAGATATACGAAATATGTGCTTCATTGAATATATTCTTGACACTGTAGAATGATTTCCAAAATCTTCATTTCTGTAACCGATTTTCTATAGAATAAATGTAAAGCGATATATGGATATATTGTGATGATAGCAATTAATCCTTATTTAAAAATAAAACAGGCTCTCTGAGTGTCCGAAAAATTTTGGAGAAAGACCCGTTTTCGTAAGTTTTCATTATCTTAGTAAAGCCTTGCGACATTCGTTGGGAAGTACAGTTATATGACAAAACGCGGCCGGGTACTATACAGGATCATAATCGATCGCTGACAAATATGTGTTGAATATAGCAATGCGTGTGTAGTAAAAGCAAGGTTGAGCAGTAGATATCGTTTATTTTAATGAAAAATTTCCTTTATTAATTATTCAACTTTTAAAGTTAAATAAAAAACGTCTTTCTTTTGCAACATCCCCTTATGCCGGAATGCAATGATATTTGTTTAAAAATGAAGATACTCTCAGATTTATATTCTAACTTCCTTTTATCAGTAGATAAAAATAATTAATTAAAGAAACATAACAATCTAATAGGACATTTTCCAGGAAGTAATCTTGCATTGAAAATTACCTGCTCCATTAAGTCGTTTGGAACAGAAGAGCTAAGGAATTCTTATAATTACTATAAAAAAAGATCGAAGGTAAACGATGATAATATCGAGGAGGAATCCCTGAATAAGTTTCAAAGAGCCAACATGAAAGTTATAGGAGTCTGCCACAATGAATATTTATAAAACCTAAAACATTGTAAAGACTGTATTAATTAACACGCGAAAATTATGTACACTCCGTATCGAATTATTTACGAGTTTATATTGTTTAACAGAATTTAAGGAACGAGTGAATAAAAATCCATGATACGTTAAGAAAGTGCTTAAAATAATATTAAAAAATAAAGTATTTAAGGCAGTATTAGCGAAAATCTGGCAGAAGATAGGAATATGTATTGATTTCAGTGTGTCAAGTTATTATCGAGGTTCAGAAAAAGCATACTATATCCATAACCTGTTTATTGAAATAATTTTCACACATAACATTAACTAGGACAAACGCATAGAACACAATAACGGCATAGCAATTTATACGTAGTCATAATTACTAGGGGATATGCGATATTTTTTATGAACGACTTGTAAATGTTGTTGATCCACAGAATTAGTTCGTCAGCAATTATTCCTCGCGATACCTCTTCGGGGCCATCCTCCACCTTGCGGTACCTCTTGGAGATCATCCCAAACCTCAGCTGTGCTCTTTAATTGGCGTCCGCTTGCATAGAGACGTCGCTTCATGATACTCCAAATGTTCTCAACTGGGTTCAAATTTGGTGAATTTGTAGGCCACTCCATCAAACTTTGCTTCTTTACCATGGTCAAAGTGCTTGGTCAAAATTTCGCGACAGGTCTGCCCATGGTTTTTAATAACTTCACGTTTTATTTGGAGTAGGGAAAGGCGTGAAACAACTTTAGATTTACCTTTATCAACTCTCTTACATACCTTTTTCTAGCTGTTCTGTAATAATTCTCTATTCAGAACTCCTCAAACCACCTTTCCTGCTCATATAATTGACTGAGCCAACTCCCTTGTTAATAATTTGACACACCTCAAATACCGTGGATTAAACAATGACGATGACAAGTTTTAACATTGCGCAGAACAGTTCGAAAATTTCGCAGTACGCGCAGCTCATCATTACGACGTTTTCCGATTTGTTTCCGGTTTTCCTAAAAGCAAGGAACTGAGACAAACTGGAAAACACTTATAATATCACAGCATTTCGAAATATTCTTAAATGAAGGCCACAATGTAGTTTGTATCTAGTATTACTATTGTTTAGCAAGCATTATATTACAGATAAAACTTGCTCATTTTTTTAGAGTAAATCCGAACCACTTTACATAATAAATTAAAAAAAACTACTATACGCAATTCCCTCCCTATTCTATCTTTGCCTAAGTCTTAACGCAGATTCCATGTCAAAGCTTCTTTTTCAGAAGTACTCGTCCTGCTTTCTAGTTTAATACAACATGGTTGCTTTCAAATCCAATATAAACAAGATATTTTGTGCCGTCTTCGTAAATATTCATATTCTATCCATGTTATATATAAAGGAAAGTCAACATTTTAGAAAGTGTTTGATACAATATAGCCACAATGAAGCCACATTCCATAAGAAATATTTGGCTCTAACTCATGTTTAATGGGATCGACGTGCAGAGAAATCGTACAAAATGCAAATTTGCAATCAAATTGATTTAATTCAAGCTTTCGTCGGGTACTTTCCCCGTAGCATGTACAAAATCTTCACAATATCACAAATATATTATATTCTCTAATCCAGTGGTGTGACCTGACTGTTGATTGTATAACAATTTTACATAATGACTTGAATAAATTATTTGAATGCAAATGTTAAGTATTATAATTACAGTTTTTTTTAACTTTCATTTCGAGCAGGCCTATGTGTTAAGTACTAATTGACTATTTATACTATACTAGCAGGGGTGTGGAGGTGTGTGTTGGTGTGGGGGGTAGATTAAAACAACCATGTTTAAACAAACCTTGGATGGTTGTTTTGAGGTGTAAAAAATAGTTCTATTATAAAGGTAGGCTTGAACCCGGAACGTTTGACGCGGTGGGGAGGAGGAAATGGAAAAAAAACCCTGCGACCTACCCATCTCGACAACGGGAACAGATGAATTGATAAGAGTGTTAAGTTGACGTTTATAAACTGAAATTAGTAGGTGCGACAACGTCAAGTTGCGGAAGCCAGTTTCTTTTTTCCCTCCTACGCGGCGATCAAACAATGAAAAAACACACAAAACAAACTAACGTAAGGCAAACAACCGATGAAAACAGAAAACGAACACGTGAACAACGGCTCAAATAAGCCTGTTTCGATATTAAAATTTAACAAATCGGTAGGTACATGGGTGTTTTTGGGTATTGCTAAGAATGAGCGAAGTAAAAAAAAGCAGAAAAACGAACGTTACGTGAAAAATTGCTTACGTAACACTGGTTCAATATTTAAAATAAAAAAATCGAAAAAAAAACTTCTCACACCACGATTCGAACCCAACACGTTTAGAACCAACGCCTTAACCAACTGAGCGAACGCGACGTACATGAAACGTAAATGTTCGGTTTTTTAACTATTTAAAGTAAATCAGGTCACGACGTGATTTGAGGCATGCGTAGAATCGATCATTCTCACGAGAGGACCGTTTCTGTTGACCGCCTCTGTCGAAAATTGTGTATTTCGGGGTAAACACGTTGACATTTTTGGGCAATTGGTCGACATTTTTCGAGCACAGGATGGAGCTTCGATGTGATATACAGGTTGTGAATTTTCGTCGCGTCTGTCGAAAGCTTTTAGCAGACATAAAAACATGCACACATACTTACATGCATACATACATACACGAATTTTCGCTTTATACATATATATATATATATATATATATATATATATATATATATATATATATATATATATATATATATACATAGATGACTGAAATATCTGCTTAAGCAATGAGTTAACTTCTGTAATATACCTGTCCTATTCGGCAGTTAAATGCTTTATACATTGGTCAAAATACGAAGTTTTATTTAATTGATATTTTCCATACGAGACCACAAAAGGTACACATACTCAGCAGCACCTAGAAAAATGACTTTCATATATTAGTCGTTGCTAAACACACTTTTATTTGAAATTAGAATATATTATTATGATTTATACTTTTACGAAACAATGAATTACCAGTTTACTGTAAGCCGACTGTCACGTATTTTCAAAGCCAGAATACTATTATAAACTTACAGATCTTCCTCTCCTTCTTTCGATCCATATTCATTTTTAAAATCTGCAGAAATAATCAATTGTTATGGGTCTAATTTCTTTAATATGTGCCAGCAGGCTTGAAATCTAGAAAACATCTGACAGAAAAGTGCATCTTGTTTGGAAGTTCTTCTCATATCGTTTCATGGTTAAATATTTCTCGTCTCCACACGGGTTTTAATGTGTTTCTCTCAGGGAGGTGGCTCCGTTTGTCCATCATTATCTTACGTCGTACAGCAATTAATTAATTACATACGTGACATACATCTGCTGTACATAAGTGTTAGTTGCTTCGATACATACACACGACCCCCCGAAAAATAATAAACAAATTTAGAAAAACCTGCGTGGAGGTAATAAAAAAAAATCAAGAACGAGTCTCTAAGGTTAAACAATGAATGAATAAATTAATGTATAGTCTAATCGATTGTTTTATTTTACTTTTTTCATAGTTCGAATGTTTATCTTTAATATTTAGCTTTCTATTTTTAACATTTTGCTTATTCCATATATATTTGCATATTATCTGAACTCAAACACACGCGGTTTTTTTTTCTTTCAAAGTGTGTACTACTTTTAGCTAGGCTAAATTTAATACGTAACCCTAAAGTCATTACTTCTTACCAGGTTTTTAAACAAGTTAAAAATAACCAGACTTTCCAATTTCTCACCAGAATGTGCTGCTGCGATCGCGCACAAAAATCACTTTTTCAATAGCCAACGGAATAGATGTACTGAGACTAAAGCTGCTTTCAGGACTTCCAGCAACCACTGTAAAAGAGTAATAAAAATATTGTTGGCTATTTTTTATTTAATAGGGTTTCCAACAACTTACTCATGACACACAGGAGACTTATTTATCCGAACTAGGAGAGAGATGACTTCTCACCTCTAATTCTTAAATACAGGTCATACTGATGCGGTTTTGTAAGTATGCGGGCAATCCGTTAAATCTAAAATAGCTGAGCAGCGGCTTGTTTCCCACCAGTTTTGGCAAATTGAAAACAGGTTCCTGAACAGAAGGGTGCGTTCTATCCCAACTATCATCAATGAACCTGACGTCATCTCATCAGCATCAGACACGGTCAGACTATATTCCAAGAATGTGCAGCTAATTCTACTCTATGCGACAAAGTATTTCCTCCTATAACATACAACACGCTATGCAATATACAAATATCGGTGCGTAAGGTCGCCAAGCTAATTAAGAACCTTGATTCCAGTAAAGCAAGTAGCCCTGACGGCATTCCCGTTATAGTGCTGCAAAATCCCCTACAAGAACTCCCTATTAAATAAAAAAGTAGCCAACCACCTCAACAGAAACAACCTACTTAGTGGCATGCAATATGGTATCCGCTCCGCAAGATCTACGGCATATGTGCTAACGGTTATATCTCATAGGATAAGTGAATCTCTTGACAAATGCTTTCTTACCAGGGCAATTGCTACTTTTATATCCAAGGCTTTCGATAAGGTATGATATCAAGGCCTAATTACCAAGATATCCAGCTACGGTGACACTGGAAATGTTTTCTCGATCATTAAATCATTTCTCTCCGATAGGTTTATTACAGTAGTAGTCGATGGGCAAAAATCAGAGACCCAGAATATTAATGCTGAAGTTTCTCAAGGGTCAATCCTGGGCCAAACTGGCTTCATGATCTACATCAATGATCTCCCAAAACACATACTTAAATCATTCGTTTACATCTCTGCTGATGATACGACCATCTATGGCAACACATCAGAGGCCGTAAATGACAAAATTCCCTCTAATTCCGTCTCCTCTGATCTTGAGCGCGTGGTTCAGTGAGGTAATACGTGGCTGGTTACTTTTAATGCATCCAAAACCAAGTTTCTATCTTACATCATCAATTACATCATCTGACATCAATTGAAATGGATGGCCTCGTCTTGGGGAGGCTCGATGTTTGAAAAGCTTTTGGGTTTGACCTTTGCTCCTTATCTGAAATGGAACACGTACATCAAATCTGTTGCCAGGGACGCTGGGAAAATGATGGGATCCTTCTACCACTCCAGAAGATATCTCACTACTGATGCAATTCTCTATCTGTATGAAAGCCAAGTACGTCGAAAGATTGAATACTGCTGCCACATCTGGGCAGGAGCTGCTAAAAGCAACCTATCCCGCCTTGACAGAGTACAAAAAAGATTTCGTTCTTTGCGGGTGCCCTTTTCTCTTCCCTGCAGTCTCTCTCCAGCAGAAGAGAGGTTGCGAGTCTGTCTTTGTTTTATCGTTTTTTCCATGCCAAGTGCTTGTCTGAGCTCCAATCTCTCGTCCGCCCTCGCCAATCTTTCACGAGAAACACCCGTGTGGCTGAAACTACTGTCAATAAGTTTCCCCACTCTTTATCTGCTCCTAAATCAAAACGTACATTCCATGAGCAGAGCTTCTTTCTCATGAGTGCGCGAGTGTAGAACTCACTGGCGTTTGCCTGTTTCTAACCTGACTACTACTTGTATGTCTTCAAGTCCAACATAAACAAATTTCTGATAAACCGCCCCCTTTAAGTAAAACACTCTATCAAATCTCCAATGCTAATGATTACTACAATACATCTCATACTGTACACGCAATAACCCTTATCCCTGAGTGGCGTCCGGGCCTTGATGAGAGCTGACGTCTATGTAAACAAATCCACAGTGTTAATACTTAACATTCTAGTATAAATAAATAAAATATGCGGACTTAGTTACACTGTATTACAAAATAATATATTATCAAAAGGAAACATTAAGCGTTGTTGATTAAGTTACAACTTAAATGTGCACAATATGGTACACAGATAGTTAAAGCTACAGAAGGGCGAATCAATGTCTTCTAGGACAAGTATTTATATTAGCAATTTTGATGTCGGTAACTTTATGGGAATAACACAAAAAGTGTTCTTGTTGGACTAACGTCAGTGTATTACTGTCGTAATAACAAAACTCTCGTATTTTGTGTTTACTGTGTTTTCTAATTATCTCCCCTTGTTGTGTACTCTCTAGTAGTTTCTATTAGTTCATTAAATACTTTATTCTTGGTAAATGTGTGTGTTGTTCTCAATTCACAACTATTTAATGAACTAATAAAAAAAAATATGGGCAAATTTTTAACTTCTAATCGTACAGATATCTCTCGTAGAACGACTGGCGCAAGCTAAACATTTAAACTTTGGTTCTTATACGAAGAGACAACATAGTGAACACAACTGATATTGACAACTTAGATATTTATTATAAATCATGTTTCTCCCGGCGTATATTTATACATCGCAAAACATACAACGTATTCCTCTGCTCTGAATATTATCAGTGGTTTATATAGAACCCACACTAATGAAATTGTCGCTAGACATACCTTGTCAATTCGAAGAAAAAAAGACGATGAAAACATCGATGAAGTCTAAGAATCGCTATTGTTGTTAGTTAAAGATTTCCATGATCTGACTACTTGTCATTGCGTTACTCTTTGAAGCAGAGCTCAGAGGTACAAGTTCCGTCGCGGATTTCATTCTATCGACCCACCTGAGGATAGGATGACACCGCAGAGGATGTTCGACAGCAACGAATGCTCCAGGAAACATGAACCAGCGTATGTGGTGTGTAAACGGACAAGACGTCAATATATGGGTTGACGCAAGTTCACTTGCGACGGGTGTGCTCCTGAAACATGACACTATTGTCTTGAAGATGCATGTTGGCTGCGATCAACGACCGACGTGCAGATATTACTTTGGCTGAAATGGATGCGGCGTTGAAGGTCATTAACCTTGCGTTACACTGGCAGTGAAAATTTATACACTTAAAAACGGACTCAGTAAGTGTGTATTATTGGTTAGTGGACACGCTCACTTGAAAAACTAGACTACACACAGACGCTTCCAGCAAAATGTTACTCCGACGACGATTGGACACAATAAAATCATTGGTATAAGTGTCCCAACTTTCAATAGCCGTTTCTTTGGTGCCGTCGAGTCAGAACTCGGCAGACCACATTAACGTGTTCCACAAACGTGGCTCGATGTTATGAAATCCGTGACAGATCCTGTACCTCTGGCCTGTGCTGCAAAGAGTTACGCAATGACTAGTAGTAAGATCATAGAAGTGCATAAAAGCAGTGGCCATCCAGACCTCCGGCGTACAGTATATTTCGTTCGGCGGGTTTGCCCAACAATTACCAAAGCTGATGTGAGGTCAGCTATCGGAGAATGTGAGGAGTGTCGGGTGAAAAGGTTTTCGTGCTGTTCCTCTCAGTTACGCGAATCGAGGATAGGAAGAAAAGGACAACGATGACTGCAAATAGAACATACTGATTCAATCTCACAATTTAGGCATAGTTACTATCAAGACTACTCCTTACAACCCCCAGTAAAATGGACAATGTGAGCTATACAATGGCGTTATATGGAAAACTATACCCATGACATTGGATTCAAGTAACTTCCCAAATTATTGCAGTCAATCAGATCTCTATCGTGTACTGTAAATAATACCATTATCTATGAGGCCCTTTTTTCTTACCCACGGTCATTTTCCATCCTCTTGTCTAACTTTATCAGGATCTGTATTACTGCGTCGTCATGTACGGCATAGTAAATATGAACCCTGGGCCGATTAAGTAAACTTTAGGAGCAAACCCTCAGTACGTTCACGTGCAGTTCAATGACGGCCGAGAGTCTACAGTCTTTCTACGTGACCTAGTTCCTATTGGAAACTTGACTCTATCTAAAAGGCTGTTCCCTAACTGAAACCATAGTCCATCCAGAAAAGGCGAACAATGCTTGCGTTATAATAACTTTGCTAATCAAACTTCTACCGAAAAATAAAATACAACACATGAGATGCATTCTCCAGTGCCCATTGATCCTGATGCTGCTGCTGACTTATCGGGTTCTGAACCTAAACGTTCTCCATGGTAACTATGGACTTGGAGGAATTATCATCCACTCGTAAATCTGAATGTCCAGGGACCCCAAGACGATCCTATGCGAATGTCAGAAACCATCTCGTTATCAATGACTGCGACAAATTAACATTAATTATACTATAACTGTAATACTTTTGAGAAGGGGGGGATATCGTAATATTAAACCTCTAGAAGTGTCTGTTTACTGTGTTGTCTAATTATCTTCCCTTGCTGTGCACTCTCTAGTATTTTGTATCAGTTCATTAAATACTTCATTCTATGTAAACGTGTATTTTATTCTCACTTCACAACAATGACTAAACTCGATAGCCTTCATACCTATAGTATTTACTGTAAATAATATCCACAATAAGTTGTTTTATTTAATTTTATTTAGTCGTTTAGTTTTTCTTTCTAATGAGTCATGCTCCCTTGCCTATCACAATCTACGACTATTCCTACTTATCGTGTTGTCATATCAATAATGTTTACTTTATTGTGATCCTTCATATGAGATTTAGATGCCGATGAACATACATTTTGTTATATTAAACACCACTTTTTACCCCATATACTGGAATAACCGAATAAGCATAACCTCTTTCTCAGTCCACAACCCATTTTTCTCTGACCGTCTCAGTCACTCGTGGTGAAATTATATGAAACAACATAAGTTAATGAAATCTGTTTTTCTGCTATGTCCAATAGTCTCAGAAATGTCCAGCAAGGCATGACAAATGTTGAGGAAACAATTAGCGATGAACCATCACCCCAAATATTCAGAACACTCTCCGCGTTCCCGCGAATTAATCTGATATGTATATTTTTTGCAACACTTATCCTGTCCTTGTCCCGTTTCTTCACATTCTAGTACTGCTTATAATACTTTATATCGCATGGTTTAATCTTAGATTATTCGTAAATATTTATGCATTGGAAACTATCATCTATAATAACACCGATAACCAAATACATTCAAAGATGGAGTATAATTTCTAGATGTGGGTTTGTAGCTGGACGGATCACTCTTATCTAAGCTTGCCATTTCAGAGTTTAATTCATGACCCCGCCGGTAATGCAGTTTTGTCTTGACTGCAACTTTAACTAACTGCAAATATAATGAGACACTATTTTCATTCTATCGTCATTTTCGTGGCATGTGGCGTTAGAGTTCTAATTAATGATAACCTTTTTCCAAATATTTACGAGGAAAACTCTACTAGCTAAAATCACTATCAATAATTTGGTAAATCTCCATTGGTCACTTAAACTTAATGTAGATTCAATAAACAAGGCTTCTTTCTTGAATTTTCCAGCCTATAGAATTCTATTCCACTCGTCTGTTCTGAAGGTGATTACAGTATTGATATTTTCAAAGACAAAGTAATCTATAGTCTTAACGCCTGCTTTAATAATCGAATCATACCTAATGCACACTACTAAGGATTACTATTCTATTTCTCCTATCGTTACGGTACACACATTGCCACTTCTCCTTGAATACCCCTAGATTTTTAAATCTTGGTTTCTTTGAGTAAATTTCAAAGTAAATATGGCGGATTCTGATGCGTCGTGCAAAATCTATCGACGTCCTTCGTTCTCTCTACAAACAAATTCCTCACTTGCAACGAACTCCATCTCTATGTCCAAGTACTATTAATGCCTTAAATAATCCGTTACATCTAATAGAATTATTAATTCAAATACACGCACACCCAAACACACACACACCCATATATATATATATATATATATATATATATATATATACATGCATACATATATATTAGAAGGATTATTTACAGCACTAAAATAATAAAATAATTATATATCTTCAATTCGATAATATTAATTTTATTTTTGAAATATTGACAGTATGTTATCTTGTTCTGTTGTCTGTATCATTATACAATATATAATGTTTCAATTTGAAAATGCGTTAATCCTGCTGAACTATCTATTCAATATTTGCCTGGCTCTGGATGATAGATATAATAAAACACTCAATGTTTTGATACTGCATATCATAATCTATGTATATAGTCGTTAAGAATTAAGTGACACAAGTAATTACCTCGAATTGGAAATAACGGGTTAAGCTCATTTATTTGTGAATCTCGACTTGGAAGTGGCTCTTCTTGTTCACAGGTGCGGATATATTTAAAGGAGAGTAGTGAATTTGTCTTGCAGGTGTGGACTCCATTTGTGGTGCGTATATATATATATATATATATATATATATATATATATATATATATAATCTCGCTTTGAGTTTGTCGCCATGGAATTCAACGAGGAATTCATTAATTACATGTTCATGAATAATTTAATAGATAACAAGTTTCTAATTTTATTTTACATCGTAAGATGATTCTATTTCGAAACATCATTGTATTTTTTCTTTTTTCGCTCGCAGTTAATTAAATTCACCGCAAAGGAATATTGGTTATTTTTATCAAACCAACTTCGTGGATTCAGTTATTCAAATATTATGCATCTTTTTTTTTTGTTAAGGAATACGTTACCTCATAGTCACCATAGCCAGTGATAATGAAGACTCCACACAGTTTCGAATAACATCTATAAAAAAACATGTTAAGTTTATGTCGTAAAATATGCGGAAATGTTTGCATTATTATATTTCCGAACTGTCTATATGGCGCAGCTTTTGCAAAATGTTGATATTAATAAACACGGGTAAGGTATTAGCTCTCTAAATGTTAACTGTTTGCAATAAATGAGGTATGCATTTTTCCAATAACTTCTAAATTTAGACATGCAAAAATGAAAAGAAAAGTAAAATAAATAACATACGCTCTAGTGCGTATATGAAGAGGAATAAAATGCAAAATATTAAATCCAACAACTAAATTAAACGAGACAAAATAAAAGCTCAGTAATCATAAATAATTTCGATCCGCCCTGCATATGCAGTAACAATAAAAATGAAAATAAAAGTAAGGGCAGCACCAGCAATAGAAGTGAGTATATAACGTGCAATGAAAAGTATTTGAACATGAAATAAAATAATCGAACAACATTATGAATGTATAATAAAAGCGTAGTTAACATGAGAAAACGATGGCTAGGAAAATATAATTGAAATAATTGTGTATGTCTAGTAACCATAGTGATGTTGGTTATATTAGCCGAAGCAGAGACCGAAGGAAGTCGAATGAGAAAAAAACAAGTACTAAACATTCGCGTTGAGAGCAAATATTTTTCCGTGCAAACTTTATTTTTAAAACGACTTTCATCCACTCGAAATGTAATAGGTACTTATGTATTACTGGCGTCTCCTAAAAATACTTACTAACGTTTTCTTTTTGTAATGTAAAAAAAAAAGAGCAAAATATGCAAGTCACAGCAAAATAATTATTTATATGAATATTTGCAAATCAAAAAGCTGCAGCTGATGTTGTTCCATATTTGACAATCGCCCATTGAAAGCCATATTTACTGTGAGGATAGATAGCCATGTGTACTGATAACGAAAAAGTTAAACGTTTTAAAAGAAGTTACTATAGTTAAATTTAGTGAATAACTGGATTTTTCTTATGATTACTGTGATGTGTCGTGTATAACAATAAGTAAGCGTTCAACGACCAACCTATTATTATTGGTGTAAATTTATAAATATAAGCTATCTCCTTATATGCAAATTATACTTAATTACAAAAAGGAGTCAATTGAAAAGGAGGTATGCGTGTAAAGAAATAACTTCGAAGTTTCGGGTATCGAAACATTAGCATAATTGTATTAAACAAATTAAAACTTTTGCAGTAATATATATGTCTATCTCAACATTTTTTGTCGTTCATAGCTAAGTGTGACCAACAAAATCATTTTTCTAGAAAGCGAAAATTACGGAAGTTCTATTATCTGTACCCATTATCTCATTTCCATCTATTAGGAATGTACCACAATGTAAAAAAATATAATTTCTAACAGCATTCATATCAAAAGATCATGAGAAATGAAAATTGAATTTTTCATCAAAATCGGGTCTAAAAAATGAACTATTCATGGTGACGTAAGTGCACAAAGAAACCTCTTCGAATTCTAGGATTACATTAATTACCCCCAATATACATTTATGTTTTCTCCCCTGCATGTGTCTTACTCTAGGTGTAATAAGACTGGACCTGATTATAAATATTTTTCTAGATTTATCTTGTTCACCCAAATAAAAAACAAACTGCAATAAGTGATGTATCTTTTAGGTTAACTACAACTTGGCTAGCATTTTTGTGTGTAAAATAACCTCTCTGTTCCATTTCATGTTTGCTATGAGGATATTTTAATGAATAGATACCCTCCAAATTACATCGAAATGTTTCATTAGGGCAGATGCATCTCTCAATCCATATCTAGTAAGTCAAGCACAAACATTTTATTTTAAGGAAAACATGGCTGCATCAGATCCCTTATGTATGCACTTGCAAACATATTTAATAGATTTCACAGAATGGCAAAATACCACATTTATGTAAGCGTTGCACTATTTTGGATAATAAAGTAAGGAAAATAAGGTACAATTCACATATTGCCAACTGCTTGCTTGTCAAATGTAGTTTAAAGCCAGCATTTTAAAATCTTGTTTTCTTTTTAGACAAATAGATATCCTAACAAACATGTTGTTCACGAGGATAGTTTTTTAGGAAATATTTTTGTACAATGCCCATCAAGTATGCAAGATCAGTTCTAACAAATGTTTTCCAAACAACCATGGACTATGCTACTGTTTAACATTTCAACTAAGATTGGATAAATTTTTATATCAGATGATAAAATGGAATATATGCGCCTGAGATAACCCTGTTTTTTGCCACTCATCTCTATATATGTAGCATTCGATTTGGCCAAAGAGTTTGTTTATCAGATTAATTATTTTGGTTTTCTTTAATGTTTTTTCCCCCTTTCATACATATATTGAAAATTATATGTGAGGTTAGTACATAATATGAATATCTAACTTACTTTTTGTTTCTATGATCTTAGCTACGTAGGTAGGAATCTACTCTTAGTTGTTTTACTGATTTTGATGAAAATGACTTTCTGCTGAACCTTTTGCAATCATTTCAACTGTAAACTGATCGAAGATGTTTGATTTCTGGAAAAAATTATCAAAGGATTTGCTCCACCTCATAAAATAATGCTCATAAAAATCCATACATGTGTCGCACAAAATGTGACGAAATTTAACACCATATTTGCCCTATTTTAAATTTAGTTTTACTTAAAAAGATACATTTTATTCGCCAACTCAAACTATAAAATATCTGCACAAATAATGGAGTTCGGTTTCTTTGCGTTTGATAATTTTAAGAACTAATTCAAACTTAAATGTTTTTACTTTTAAATCCAATTATTTATAAATGACTTTTAATTCGACTGATCAAACTATAAATAAATATCTGCGAAAAAGTAAAGAAATTCCATTTTATGCTTTTGGAATTAAAAAAAATCATACATTAAAGGTGTACTAGCTGTGAATAAATAATTCTAAGTGCAGTATTTATCATTGAAAAAAGGATTTGAATTTAATTTTAAAATTCATGATAAAAAGGCAATATATGTTATTTCTTCGTCAGTAAGAGAAGAACAAATTATGTTTTAACTGAGGTAATCTTGCCCATTACAACTTCAATTTATACTTCATAAAACTGACTCGGAAAAGGCATGCTGAATCGTTTTACTACATCGTAGATTAAGGATAAAAATAATTGAATATTAAATGTTACTATTTACTCATCCGCAAATCTATTCCAAACTAATTGAATAATATAACAATCGGTACGGACCCGACATTATTTTGAAACGAAAAAACCCAAACTTGAGTCCTCTTTGTGTCCCATGGTGCAGTGAATAGAGATACGGAATATCGACGATTGAATGTTCTAGGGCATTGCATCCAGAGGTATCGGTTTCGATCCCATGCAAAGCCAGTCAGAGGATTAGGTGGCAAAACGGTTGTGCGATGACAACAGCTATTGAAGACAGCAATTGATGTTGATGAAGTTAGAGGATTCGACAGTCATATACCGTTTCAATTAACTTTACAAAGATCAGAGGAAGATTTGCCTTAAACGTCGTTAAAACAACAATTCGAATATGAGGATAATAATCGAAATAATTAAATGAAAAATGAAAAAAATATTCTTTTCAGCTCATGACATGGTAAAGCCGTAAAGATTATCCATTAGTATGGCATCGAGAAGCCCCACCAGAAGCTACTGTATGGTGCAGAATCAATTCACCAAATGCCAATACAATAGCCACGGTATTTGCACCTGCTGATAGAACAACCTCTTTCGTGGCTAATCGAAGGTTCGAATCACTGACTGTCTGGCGCATAATGTAAACCTAGATAAAACGTTTTTTTTACAGCACCCTTACTAGTCACATAAACACAAGAATAGATATAGAAACAAATTTCTGATAACTCTGGGGACTGTTAATACAAAATACTGGCAACCTAGAATACATCTTTTTCTTCTACATTTTTCAGTAAAATCACTCTTTAAAATAATGAATGAAGGACAAATTAGGAGAGACGAGGGTAAGGGGGCTTCCGATAACGCATCCACCATGCATTGAAAGTTCTTCATTTAGAAAAATGATAATATAAAGTAGTATACATAATTTAAGTCCAGTTGACGTGTTTCAATAAGAGTATTAAAATAGATATCCGACCCACTTACTGAAAATGAATATAATTGACGAACCTTTACGTAATGTGTAAACTCAACTTGCCAGATATCAGTTTATCCTTGGACAAGAAGATATTTTTATTAATTAAAACAAATCAAATATAAAGAAACATTGAAATAAATACGTAATATTTGCATTTGCAGTTAATAAAAATAACAATAACAGTGGACCAAACTTAACTAAAAAAAAGTCATCCGTTTTCCCTGCAGCTATTAAAGATTTTCAGCATTCTAAGATGTATTTTTTAATGTACCATCTGAACGTAATTTTGTTCGAACAGTTGAAATTGTGACGTATAAGGAATGCGAGAAACAGGGAAGAGTGTGTAAAATGAATCGGATCATTGAATCTTTATGCAATGTTTAAACTCAACTTGCTTGATATCAGCACGTCCTTGGACGAGAGGATCTATAACTAAAGAAAACAATTAAAATATAAATTAAAAGCTGAAATTAAATACTTAATATTAGCATTTGCAGTTAATAGTAAAGAACAATAATAATGCAAAAACGTACCTAACAAAGGCTTAAGTCATTCGTGCAACTATTAGGCAAAACAGGTCTGGAATTGTATTGATTGCATTTAGCATGATGCTAGAGATTTGTTTACTGCCTGTCTTACCTGGGGACTCTAGTAGCCGCTTTGACTGCACTCATCTTAGGTTGATCCAGTTCCCAAATGAGAGCATTTCCCATGACACTCTATGCTTAGAAGTCTGACGGAATTAGAAGTCTGGTAATCTGATGCGATTCTTGACTTCATAAGTAAAATGCGATGATCTATTAATACTTCCCCTTGATCGGATTAGTCCACCCGAAGCAAAAAAAAGAAGATTCAAGGCACGAATCGCATGGGTTGCCGTTTCTCAATAGGCCCTTTCAGGTACTCAATGTCTGTTGGGAATTCTTGCTTCTGTAGATTCGTCATCAAGCAGATTGCTGCCTTTGAATCGTTGTCTCATAATAGCTCCCATGTGATGGCTCTGAATATATTCAATATTGAAGATCTATCGATAGGTATGATGGAAGCGTACTCCTGGTTCAAAACCAAAGAGTAAGTCATTATAGTATGGGCCATCTGATGGAAATGTTTGTTTAAACATGATAAGTCCTGTGTCGGCCACCGATGGATACCTTCACGTAGCCAATAAGGACCAGTGAAATAAAATGCAAAAGTTGATTTAAACTTCCTTAACCTCAATCCTCTGGTGATCAAATCTGCAGGATTTTTAGTAGTTGTTACATACTTTGAAAGCGGATTCAGTCTATACTGAGATTCTAACTCTACACTCAGTTGCAGCATGCCCTTCACCCTGTTCTTAGCAAAAATATACTTAGTGGTCATTGACAGGGGAAACAGCCCAGATAGTACCAATTAGGCATCAGGGGGCACACATAAATTTGTAGGGACAAACCGTTCACAATTATTCAGGATGGTTAGCAGACAGTGTAGGGCAAGATAGACTGCCATTAATTCTAAAACAAGCAGATATTTCGCCTTTATTGGTACGAGAGTTAATTTAGTGAACAGTAAGACCGATCGGTGGTTTTAAACAAGATACGCAGCAAATTCATACGCTTCCTCAGAAAAATCGCAAACTATATACATGTCATGGGATTGCCCTGAGACAAGGGTCTGTCGATCAAAATAAAGATCACTTAACCCTGACAGTTCCTTAGCAAGTTCCCTTCGGCAAGTCAAAATCTCAGTAGGAATATGATAATCCCAGCCAAAACCCTTCTTCCACATCATCCTAATTTATACACGGCTCCGGACTGTTACTGGTAGACAGAGGGATATTGGATCGACAATACTGGCATTTTCAGACAGGATTCTCCTTTTAGTTAAAGCATCAGCATAATACTGGGCAGGTGCGTCATGCATTTCCTACAATGTATGCTCAGCATACCACCCATCTTCATCTTTTCTCGGGAGCATCAACATTTGAGTTGCAGGGCCGGATGAGGAATCCTCCTTCCAGTGAACATTCCTTTGTCAGAGCTCAGCAAGTTCATATTGATATACTTCTGATGCAACAAGGTTGCCCACATAAATCTCTCCTCTATCATCCTGCGACAATCATCTAGTGGGTATTGCGCTGTATGATATTTAATACACACCCCAGTATGAATAGGTTGGCGGTGAATCCAGAAATAAACGTTGAATATCGAAAACAGCGAATACGAACTCTGTCTCTGAGGAAAAAGCAGGATCTGTTTTTTCTGCTTTTAGCCGGGGAGGAATCATAAAAAAATGCCTTGGAGATATCCGCCAGCAGAACACAGTTTTTTTAGATCTGAAGCTAATTAATAAACAACGTGTACTTTGTGAGGTTCGTGCTGGAGTAAGTAGCGTAATTTAACGATAATCCGTTACTGCTCTTAAGCTGCAGTTACATACGGGAATACTCTTCGTAGTAGCTGTCAGATCAGACTAAACAAAAGGTCGACGAGATTTGTAAAATTCGTGAGGGGGCACAGCTATCTCCTCTATTTTACCAATCTTGTTGTAAGAACACATGCATACAGTCTTGGTACGTGTTTATTTCATATTAGGTCCTTAGCCACCCGATCCAATATAAGTAAGGATACAGCATTATTATACGGAACTCTGGCTTACGCGTCAGCATTTCACGGATGCTTAACATAAATGGAACCATCCCTGAACCCTATGCAATAAGGAAAACGCCTTACATGTTCAAGATTCTAGTCTGATAAGGCATTTTCGTTGTATATCCTAAGAGACTACATGTTAAACATTTGTTTCAATCCCTTCTGTACATCATTCTTAAGGAAGGACTGCGAAGGGGTTAAGATAAGTGGATTGTCTCTCGAGAACAACACACAAGTGAGAGGAATTCACTGGACGAGTGTGCTTAATTAGAGAGCTAAAATAAAGATGTGCTACGGTCAGATATAGGACAAGTTTTAAGCTGCTTCAATCTGATGATTCTCCTGGTTGGGATAAAGTCGGAGCCGGCTTCAAATCTTTCGGCCAGAGAATACTTAGCATTCTGGAATGCACTATGCAAGTGGTTCAAGTTTGGTAGACGAAATGATAGAGCTATCAGCTCAGCTACCAACATTGGGGGCGTCACTATGCTTCTGGTACCCAAGCTAATTTTCAGAAACACTTCACTTAAGCTATGTTCTTATTTGTCAAGCAGGGTTACAATATAAGATGGCAATCCACACCATTTTATCTGTCGAGACCAATAAATGTAGCATATCAGCAGAAACGTACGGCAGCCCACTGGCTGTGTCTAAGAGACAATTAACTCCAACATATTTCCTTCCCCTAATAAAGGTCACACACAAAATGGGGTCAACCTTCGAAGATATCCAGGCAAAGTTTTGGGGCTGGTGTTTAAATAAAGAAAGACGTAGGGTTGAGTCTCCGTGCTGATCCTTGGAAGAACTCCGTCCAGATTCGAATGTGGAATTGGTAGAATAGTCTCCCTTTACTCGCAGTCGTGCAATAACCTCCCCTGTGAACTTCAACATGAAATATAACTATGGTGTGCGTCTCCCTGCTAGCCCAATCTGTTTCTTCTTAAACTTCTTAAAGAATTTATGAAAAAGGATCTTGACCATTTAATTTGTTCCACCTGAATCATCTGAGAGAAATCGCAGGAATAGATGCTGTCCAGCTCTTCCAAAAAATATCTTCCTTTAGTAGGTAGTCCACGATGTCTTCAAAATCTGGTCGATAATCTCATCGATATCCAAAATTCACTCTTTAGTAAGAATAGCGTGCGTTGATAATTCACGTTTGTGCAAGTTAAGTGGTAGATCAGTCGCAGTTCTCTGTCGGAAAAAAGCACTTCCAAAAGTTTAAAAATTCAGAATCATGTGCATAAGAAAATTTCAATTCGACTGACTAGAAAAATAAAAACCAAAGGGCACGTGTGTTAGGTTTAATTACCTCCTACCATCTACCTACACATTGGACGCGAATACCCTGTTTTGCTCATGTTGCCTGTTTTATCCTCTGACAGATGGACTCGTCCAACGTAAGAATGACCCCTCATATTTTTTTTTTACAAAATAAAATAATTTGCTTAGGTCTATTGACGAAATTAATTAATCTGACTGAAATAATTTTGACTTAAGTTTAATAATTTCTGTTACAGGTTACAGTAAATTCGTTTAAGGAACATTAATATAAACAAAAAAATCCGTGAATTAAAGGCGACAAGAAAACATCGAGTGAAAATGATATGACATAGTTTAACACTTCCAATTTTTCATACATTTTGTAAATATTGGAAAAATTCTACTTCGGTAACCTGAATATATCTTATAATATAAAATATATTACTCGCAAGCAACTTATTTTTTCTTAATATATATTTTAATAAAAAAATTCAAAACAATTCTATGAAAGCCAGATTGCCCTCAAATTATATGATACCACATCTTTACAAACTGAAACACGGTTACCACAATATTCTTAAGTATATATATATATATATATATATATATATATATATATATATACTAGAACACCTTGCTAAACTTTGTGACATATATACATTCTATGAACGCAGACCCCAAAATTTTGTTATACCATATTTCGACAAACTGACACATAATTATCAAAATATAATACACGGATCGATATACAAAATCTTTGATATACTGATTTATTTTACACCATTAGCGAATGCAGACGTTAAATTTGATCATGCTACGCCTGATTTAACTGAAACATAATATTCAAAATATTCTTATGCACATTCCATATATATGTATATATATATATATATATATATATATATATATATATATATATATATATATATATATCTTTCTTTGAACATTTGTTTCAGTATATCTAACCAGATTTTAGGTTGCATTTTTTCTTCTTTGTTTTTCATGTATCCGCATATTTTATATATTTTTACTAAGAATTATTGCCCAACGGCAGCAAGAAGTCGACCATCTCACAATATTTCCTATGTCGTTGTTGTTGTACCTAATGATTGCCTATTTCCCCGGGGAAAGTTAAAGCTGAGAGCTGTTCTCATTCAATTAGTGGGCGATAAGTGCCCGACGCATGGATACTTGGCTCGCCTCTTCGGGAAAGTTGAGTAGGTGAACGTGTGAACAGAACGTGGCCTTTGAACAGACGAGAAGCATATAGACACTCAGTCGGACGGCAAATCGTGCCACATTTATCAGAAAAGCCAGGCTGAATGGCATAAAAACGGCTTCAGACACAGAAGACACAAATAGTTTCAACATCAATGCAGGACGTGAGATGGCTGTTCGCCGCCTGAGAATAGAATATAAGTTCCACATTCTAAACTAATGCATTAAACGGACAATTAGTATACAGTTTAAAAAATAGTTATATCAATCAAAGTTGTGTATTATTTACCAATTGTATATTATTCTATAGCTATATCATGAATTCTCGGTGATTTCTGATTAATAGATAACCTAACATAGCATGCCGTCTAAATATTGAGAAAAACAACAAAACACAGACATATGTAGTAGCTATATAATCTTACGTTTGCTTCTATTATTATCATCGATTCCTACGATTAAAATAAGTATTTCAATGTAAATAATGGCTTTTTTTTGTGTAATAATGTCCGCTGGATACCTACGTAAACACGGTTTTAAAGGGTAGAAAACTGAGCCCACCCTAACTTATTATTAGAAGTATTACATAAAACACATTGGGGCACGACCTTTTTAAGGAGCGATCGGGCTTCCTACTGGGGGGGTGAGGTTGAGACGCCTGAAACTCTTGGGAATGTCAGGCAGATTGTTTTATTCATTAAGTATTGCTGTGTGCCCTGGCAACGGCAAACGATACTTGCTGAAATAAGGATTGAGTTATAAATTTTATTGTTTTGCTGAAAGCGACAATTGTGCCAATTTGAGAGCCATAACGAGACTTTTTTGATGCCAACGAGTGCTGACTAAGTGTGTTTTTACTCTGAGTTAAGTACAAGTCCCAAAAGCCACAGTGTTAATCTTTCGACCGTGAAAAAAGGCATGCAATCTCAGTAGCAAACCAAGGAGGATGAGGCTTCCTCTGAGGTGACGTAATCAGTTGCGATTGGTCCAGTAGGCGGACTCGACCACCCTCGTCATTTCACTACATAAACGAGTTCCGCGCTGATAACTGCACGGCTGAGCTAGTCGAGCTGAGATTTTGGAGAGAATCAAATACCATCGAATGGTCGTCACTTCACCTCTCATTGCGCATCATTCCCAAGCTACCTTGAGGGAGAGAGGAATACACCTATTGTGTTTTGTTGTTTTTTTTTGGCGCAGTGGTGTGAGCTAATATACGGACAATTGTATATAAGTTAAATTGTGTATATCTATATTGAATACACCAATAGAATAGTCTACACAGCCTGGCTTTTTTATGCGCATGAGGTTTATTCACTTCCAGCGAGACAGATCTATAAAGCAGGCCCATATTATACCGAATATGAAATCGACTCCGACCAAATCTATAAACAGGTCCTTCCCCGTCTGGATAGATTGCGAAGGAACCCTTGCGAAGGACGATAACGAGTCACATTTGTCGTGACCAGCGACGTGTATAACTGTTCATGTAGAGCCGGTTAACTAGAACCATACCGTGTTTTTGTTACATGAGCCAGCATTTGTCCACAACATAATTACAAAACAAGTTTCACGTGACTTGATGACACGTTTTTGATAAAAAACCTTCCTAAGTCAGATGTATGAGAATGAATAAAATGTGTATTACTAAAACTAATTGCAGTTATATATTTCCATAACTCGCAATTAACGAATCAGATATACGCAACCTATCTATCTATCCTTATATATTTCAAAGTACAGTACGCACCCAGGACACGATATAAAAAAATAGTAGCAATTTATAGTGCCGTATTTAACACACATGTATATAATAAAAAAAAACACATTATAAATAACAGCGTAAACCAGGGCAAATGCAGTAACCAGGGACTGGAAAAACGCATCATATTCTACATCGTAACTCGAGAAAACCACATCCTACGACCACCTAATCCCGGTATTCTAGAGAATGTACTTTGTAGACATTCTATATGATCAATCTTTAATTGTTTCATGTTTTCTTGTTATTTCCAAAATAAATCTGTCACATGAAAATACAAAATAGCAAGCCCCATTTATTATTTATCTTAGTGTCAGAGGAACTAAACATATGCATTCCTTCAAAATATGTAAACATTATTTGTGTCTGTTTATATACAGGCTTTTAAGTTGATTACATTAAGCAGCCATTCTTTTTTTAATACGGTCTATGTCTTTACGACTGATTTAGATGAAATATTCACTGTTGATTAAGGATATCACCCACATTTCTCTCTTTCACATCATTATGCAATGCTGATGTGTATAAACAAACAACATCGTTCGATTAACTACATTAGCAGCTTATATTTGTCAAGCTAATTATATTTTAAAGTGAACACGCGTTTTTTCCAACAAAATATATGTATTATTTGATATAAACATCAGTTAGTGCAAACTAAATGATAGGCATTGATAAATTGGGCACGCGTAAATTGCATGTTGCGTTAGAAGTGATCAGACGCCATTGCTTGATCTTATGCTACTTTCAGCTTCGGGAATGCTCAAAGAGAGAGAGAGAGAGAAAGAGAGAGAGTGAAAGAGAGAGAGAGAGTGAAAGAGAGAGAGGAAGAGTTCACTCCTCAGATTTGAATAGTAGCCAGGTATCATGACGCTGTCCCGGCGACACTTATTTCTGATCTCTATCTCATCCAGGGCATCGTGAAATCTAGCCATCGGTTCGTCACTCATTCAACATGGTTCTCAGTAAATCAGTTCATGTCACCGCCCCTGTGGGTGAGAGCAGTAAATATATTGTTTTCAAATTCTGCGAAGTTTCAAGTTATTTTAAAACTAAAAATTTCTTCACTACACAACTAAATGTTTTCTTATTTGTATTTCATGCGTTGAGATTTGAAACACGGTATGTCTTATAAGCTGCCGGATCAAGAAACCTTTAAAGATGCCAGATTTTAACGTTTCCATGATCAATTCTTAGTGAGAAGTTAGTGAAACAGTTACTATCCTTGTTTTGTGACATGGAAAACTGATGATTAAACCGAGCCTATTGCGCAGTGTTTAAAAGTGTGTGTTTGCATTTGTTCACCACATGTTCTTTTAATACTTTTCTTTCCCTTGCAAAACACAATTTGTCCCGTAAAGTTCAATCCATCGAGACCAACTGTTGAAGAGTAGAGATGGTTTTACTGCAAACAGGCGTTTATTGTTTACATATTCATCGAGAATTATCGGATCTAAATAATCACTGTTATTTAAATAGTCATTTCCGATATAAGTTATTATTGGACATGGTATTATGTTCAAAACAACTTTAAACATGCTGCATACATTTAAACAAAAACACACACTTAAAAACGATATTTTTCAATAGCGTAAAACTAAATCTGACCAGACAAAAACAATGTTATTCGTGGATTCAACGAAACAGATTCACCCTAAACCGGTTAAAACACGAATACAGCGGAGGTATTATTAAAAAGCGTTATCGCGTCGCTGTAAGATGTAAGGATATTCTCTGATCAAATTTTCTAAAGGTTATATATCTGTTTTTTGCCGTAATTTACTAAAGGTTGGGATAAAAAAGACAAAGGCATGGATGTAATTAATATAAATTATATCATTTCGTGCACAATTTAGAGATGTGTTAATAAATTTACGACACATTTTGTTTTACAATTCACCGTTTTTGGAGAAGATTTGCGCGAATAAGATAATGCTGATTAGAAAATCCCATTTTGGCGAAGGAGGAAAAGGTAAATTTATGCGCTTACATGGTTTCCGGGAGACAGTGTAAAATGTTTTATTCACGTGTAGTGACAGTTTAATTTGCATACGTGAGCGTGTTCTCAGTTAGGAAATGGATGAAAGGAGAATTCTGACGTCGGCTGTGAAAATTATAAAATCGCACGCTGATGGTTAAGATGCATTTTGACACCTTTTCTCCTTCCCCTGTTTGGAGATCACAAGATGGTTTTGTAGAGCACGGACTCAACTTGTACCTCTAACGATGATACGGGACTAAACTAGTAAGTATTTCCCGAAAAAAACTATAGACAGCTTTTCAAAAAATAATAATAGTAGCAGTGTATTAGTTGATGTATTTTACGAAACGGCGAGTGGTAATTTACAGCCGCGCTTCTATTCCCAACTATCAGTGTTTAAATTTCTACAGGCACACACGTAAAAAAAAACAATTTCATCGAGAGAAAATATTGTTTCGAGGATTAATATAAAACATTGAGTGGTGATGAATATATGAGGGATTTATTTACTTATTTGAAAATGTTGATTGTATTAAATTAAGTATAATGTCTAATTTTATAGTTTCTTGAATGAATATAATGTAAATGAGTGTAATGTTAACAGAAAAAATAAACATTCTGTTCTATTCTTTAAATAAAATATGTTTAATGAATGGTCAGGCATATGTAGACGCTACAAACCTTATTAGAATTAGATGCAAACACACAATTATTATTTACCTTGGAAATGAGTTTTGGCTGACCTCGAACTAGTGATGAAAAGGAAGTGTTTTCGCTTATTTTTCAAGTGACGGCATTCCTACTACACGCACTCACGGCTAAGAGTTTTTTTTTTTTAAATTTACGTTTCACCCCAAACAAAATACATCCCCACTAAGTCATTTGGGACCAAATCTGCAGTGATATTATTAATTGAATTAAGCACCAAGATGTCCGTTCACATTTCGCATTAATTTCTGCATGTCATTACGGGTCGGAAGCAGGGTTTCGGTAGGAAATATCAAAGTTCAGCAGTGCGAAGGGAAACCAGCTAGTCGAGTAGAATACTTTACCCTATCGAGGAATCTCTAATATGGGAGGCCATGCGTCTGGTGCTTGCAGGGTTGTCGAGGGTATCGTATTGTAAAAATTACATGACTGCGAGGGTATTGTCGTCGGGAAGGTTTTGTGCTAAGGATGTTTCAAACACCTTCCCATTGAAATACGTGTAAAACAGGCACAAGAATGACACGTTTCGGTGATGGAACAGAGGTTAATTGATAGTCCAGAATTTGTTAGATTGGCGACTCTTTATTGAAGACTGTATAGGAGGAAGGGGGGTATCATAAATTCCCCAGCCCAGATGATAACAATACTCCAAGCATAGGCAAATCGTGGCCTTGTAGAGATAATTTCATAATAATCTCAGGCTGAGTAGTTTGTTACACAGTAGAGATAACCTATATTTTCGTGGCCGCCTTCGCATTTGCATCAGAATATTTGTTCAAATTTATGTTGACTGTGAAATGTTACCCCACAATCGCAAGGGGATTATTTCAGGCAGTGTATAAGTAGCCATAGCAATTAGCGGTTAAGAATGATTTCGTAATTTTTAAAGGAAATAAACTTAAGTTTGGAAGCATTGAACTTTACCAACAAGTTACTCCCCCTTCCACTACTGAATTGAGGTCGTCCTCTAGAGTATTAACAATTCCCTATATATATATCTAAGATATAATTTTCTAATAGTATAGCAAGGATAGACTCGGTTCCTCATGCTTTTTGGGTACCTAGGTTTATTATGACATCACGAACAAATAGAATCGATTATTTAAAGGTCATCGAGTGGGACTGATATATTGAAAGGAACATTTTTTGAGATGGATGCCCTGCTGAATGAAAAATGGATTCAGTGGCAAAACGTCGTACAGTCACATTTGTGTTTGCAGTTCTTGTGTGTACCTTCCCTTGTCTGCGACTATTTCTCTCTTAAAATGTTGGAACTTCTGCCAATTAGTGCCTACTTGTATTAGTCTTATTTCGGATGAGTCTGCGGAATGCATGCTATATTAGAATGATAACAGGGGCATGATAAAAAATTACTATTGTGGAGAGTTTAACTAATTCCTTATTTTTTTTACTTAGATGAAAAGGGGACATCCCTTTATCATGTAACAACGAAAGTGAGTGTGTTCTAAAGTCCTAGCATATTGTGTAGACTCTTTGAGAGTAAGCGTGTTAGATTGAAGTAGTCTAGAGCGTATTACTAAGGTGCAAAGACTACGTCTACGTGCATATCGGACAGATTCACGCGGGAAGTGTTTTCAAGACCTGAAGATATTGGTCGAAGGACTCGTTTTCTTGTTGCAGACGCGTAGAAAACAAGTTTCTAGCTTGAATAACACTTGGACACTTGTCCTCAACACATTTCAGTCATTAAACAGCGTGTTCAAATCCGACCAACTCTTGATAACGTCAGCTAAGTTGGGACCGATGTTTAAATAATAAATTTCGAATTTATCTGGGTTTAACGAAGCGATAATTGATAAATAATCATTAGATTTAGGATACCACAATCTCCAAACTTGCTAGCCGGAGGATCCGCTGATGATACGTCAAATTTGTTCAGAAGAATGGTATTCCCTATGAGGGAAATAAATTTTGTTCAATAAAGTGTAGTGTTGTAAATAAATGAAGACGTAAAACAACTCTTTCAAGGGCTTATTTAACAAGATTCACAGCTACTAAAGTAAGAGAGAAAGAAATCAGACGTTTAAAGAAAAAGGAACGCATACAAAATCATGTGAAAGAAACTTAATTTGCATATCCTTTTTTTTACAGAAAGAACACAAAAATTGCATTAGCTTTCCTTTAAATAAAAATATAATATGTTGAAAACGCAAATAACAGACAAATAGTCATTATAATCAAATATATTTTATTAGAGGCAGTATATAGAGTAAAATACACTTCAGTTAACGTATCTTTAAAATAGAGGAAACAAAAACATATAAAAAGAAACTACATAAATCCTTGGGCATTTATACAACATTCCAATTGGTAAGTTTTAATAAATAAACAATAATGGTTTGCATATTATCATTGCGTATTATGCACAGGTAATATTTTTAGATTTTCTAAATAATCAAATTTTAAAATAGTTTTACTCATAGAGAGACATAAAGATGTATAAGCACAGCCGTTCACTTGAAACTTTAATATCCAACATCAATTTTCTCATATGAAATATAAAGTATAGCTGATGAAAATTATAGTTTAAATTCCTTAAAACACACGATAATCGTTTCTAACTATAGAACACACCACATTATTATAAATATGATTTATTGTTCTGTCAATAAAGAACATTACTACTTCTACTGATGGATATTCTATTTACTCCATTTCTAAGAAATAGACTATATGGGTCTATGAACTTTTGAAAACATTATATAAACACACTATATAAAGCTATCGTATTGTAGGTCAATGCGAAAAATTACATGACTGCGCATCAAACATATTTCTAATATCTAATAAATGTAAAATATAGTAAAACAATTAATATCCTTCAGTCAAGGCCGTTGTGACATAGAGAATATGTCACGCAAATGAGAAAATCAGCAGTAGTCGCATAGTGATCGTAAATGTTTTTCGAATTAGTACCATATCCAAGAATTATGAAATATGTTGAAATGTGAGTTATTCAATTGGTGTGTTTGTAATGAAAGACATCCCCTAGCCAATTTATCAAAGTTATTAATTTAGTCAGAAGGGAGGGCGATAATTAACTTTAACGCATGAAAAATTATTGTCGAAATTTGTAACATATCCAGGAATTATGAAAAATGGTGAAATGTTAGTTATTTTATTGGTGTGTTTGTAATTAACAGTCCTGACAATGTATCAACTTTATTTTTTTTAGTAAAAAGGGGACGATACTGTGGGATTAAACATGAAAAATGATATATGAAATTAGTAAGATATCCAATAATTTTTAAAAATGGTGAAATGTGAGTTATTTTATTACTGTGTTTGTAATGGAATAAACAGCTCAGACTGTCTCAAATGTTTTATTTTTGTAATGGATGGGAGCAATAATATTCGTTAAAACATGAACAATGATTTTCGAAATTATTAATATATCCAAGAATTATGACACCTGAACAGATATGACTTATGTTATTGTGTGTGTTTGTAATGAAATAAACATCCCAGCAAATTGGTATTTTCGTAAGAGGGTGGCGATAGTGTTGGTCAAAAGTATAAATAAATTTTCGAAATTTGTAACATATCCAAGAATTATGAAAAATGATGAAACGTTAATTATTCAGGCAGAGTGTTTTTAATGAAACAGACATCACAGAAGTGTATCAAAGTAATTATTTTAGCCAGATGGGGTCGATACTGTGGATAAAATCATGAAAAATGCTGACCGAAATGAGTAAGATATGATGAAATGTGAGTTATTTGATGGGTGTGTTTTAATGAAAAAACACAGCCACGCAAATGTATCAAATTTATTATTTTTGTAAAAGGGGGCGATATTGTAGGTTAAATCATAAAAAAATGATTGTCGAAATAAATAACGCATCCAAAAATTATGAAAAATGATGAAGTGCAAGTTATTTGATTTTTGTGTATGTGTGAGAGAGAGAGAGAGAGAGAGAGAGAGAGAGAGAGAGAGAGAGAGAGAGAGTAATAAAGTAAACAACCCATGTGTCAAATTTATTATTTTAGTAAGAGAGGGGCGACAATGAGGGTAAAATCATGAAAAATATTCGTCGAAATTAGTAACATATCCAAGAAATATGAAACCGGATGAAATGTAATTTATTTGATCGGTGTGTTTGTAATGAAATTAAGAGACCGGGCAATGTATTACAGCTGATATGTTAGTAATAGGGAGTGGACGATAATATGGGTCAAATCATAAAAACATGCTGTCATAATTAGTAACATATCTAACAATTATTAAAAATGATGAAATGTGAGTTATTCGATCGGTGTGTTCGTAATATGTAGCGAAGGCATTATTTTAGTCAGAGGGTGGCAATAATGAAGGATAAATAATGAAAAATTGAAAATAGTAATATATCCAAGAATTATGGGATCATCCGAGATAGGTACGTATCTTATTGAATCCAATAATTCTTGGGTATGTAAGTAAATTGTACTGGTAAATGAATATACATGTATCGCTGAGGTTGATTAAATCTTTATTTCAAGGAATACACTTGGATAAAAAAAAACATTTATTGGTAGCAAAATATTCCTGTTATTAAAAAAAAAATTGTTGTTATATTATTTTATATAACACTAAGGAAAGTCTACATTAATATTTTCCTATAATATAATAGAGGACTAAATACTTTTGAAGGGTGTAATAAGAAAAAGCTATTTAATCCCAAATATTGCTAAAACATCACATGCTTCTCACGGGTCAAGTAAGATTACATCAGTTTTATCAAGATCTATGTATCGATTATATTAATCCATTAAATATTTACTTCGAAAGCAGATAATAGACAATTTCTAGATTAAAGCAGATATTGCGTGCTCGTTGGCGCATGAATTCTCCTGAACCGAAGTTATGGTTCATTAAACGCATATTCTGCAATTTTTCTCCGCTCTGTAAGAAATCGATTTAATAAAGACCGCAGGGAAAATCATTTACGTATCCTGGAAGATTCTTTACAGGGAAAAAATAAATACCTTTACTCATCGAAGCCATCGGATATAGTTTTGTCATAACGTAGTTTCTAGTCAACATAGTTAAAAAAGAAACACTTATTAATTTGTTCACTGTCTATAAAATTGGTGTCTTGTGCATCTTTCTTCATAAGCCTATTTCCATTGTTGTGTATTTGTAGATATTAAATTAGTCTATTTATTTTCATTTTAACATGATGTTGCACTGCTTATTAGTATACGACAATCTATTTTTCTCCATCTGTTCAGGTATTTATGATAAGCCGATTTAAAAGAAATCAGAATTTGTGAAATATCAATTGCATTTTTGTGTAATTATCAGATGATTTAGGTCAATAGATTTAAGTGCTATTATATTTGTTAGAAGACGGAAGCGTTGAATACAGCACATATTTATAACGTGATCCAAGCATTTGTAAATGTTACTAAATGATGGGCACGCATAAAAGTAAAAAAAAAAAGTAAAAAAGTAAGTACACTTAAATTGCAATGTTCTTCAAAGTTGTTCAAATTCCAAAATTCCGATAAAAAGCAGCTTCTTTAATTCGCAGCGGTAGAGTACTATTTTTCATATTCAAACAGTAGTAACCCCCAATAGTATCTCCCAGCAACTCGAATGCATGTAATTCATATAGTCAGATATTTATGGATGTTCTACTTTCTCTTTGTTACTCACCTAACCTCAGGTACTAAGTGCATCACTGTATATCTGAATATAGGTAGTGAATATTGACGACAGTTGCCAGCATAATTTGAACCCTTTCTGCTTTGTGTTTTGCCCTTGTTCCAATGAATTGTTTTAGGATCAGTAGAAATGCATGCCACGCTTCCTTGATCACTTCGTTCATGGAGTTTTTGAACTCAGAATTTCTGATGAGCTGTAGGACATTATAACCGTCGAATATGCTTTCATTCAGCTTTATAAAAGAAACGTACGCATTTATACACATTGTACAGAATTGGTATACTAGTTAAGTAAGCCAAGTTTTATGTGATATTGGGGAAAGGATCGGAAACTATCCAGCAGAGGGTCTTTGATGCCGCCTTTTATTTGAAATAAAAATACCGCCCCCACATGCGAGTGTCTCCTCGTATTAGTGGAATCTCAATTTTGAAAAAGTTTAAATATTCCTTATTCATACTAATTTTTACTGCCAGAGAGATTAAAAGAGAAATACTATTCGTGAATATTTCCTGTCATTGAAATGATCATTGTATAATAAATTATGACATTTTAATCGTACCAAAGTCATCTAAATTTTTTAAAAAATATGTAAAAAAACGGCATGCGTCACAACACTAAAATATGCTCAGATTGAGCAACAAAATTACAATAGTATATTCAGCTTATTACTATTGTTTTAAATCAGCTATAAAAACAGGTAACATATTGCTTGACATATTTTATAAAATTCTGATGATTAACCCTTTGCAAATGTATCAGCTGACACTAAAAAATGCATTATGTTGTTATGATCTTGGCTGACACATTAATAAATATATATTATTACATTATTGGTATTTACCAAACGGATTCTCGAATTATTCGCATACCATTTCACCAAATCGTTATAAACAATTATTGTATAAGATATCGTATATGAGAGAAATACTGTGGAATTTGCATTACATTTTTAACCTCTTTATTGCTTGTTAATCCTAATATTTGCACCAACTCAATGGCTGATCCTCGATATAGCCTTTAATAATATCCGATAGTGAGGCCCCAGTTGGCGGGTTTTGGGAAGTGTGGACTTTAATGTACGTTGCTCGCAGGTCCACTCTGACACGCAGTAAATGTACCTCTTAGGCGCCCAGCTAAAGTTTCAATAGAAACAGACGTGAAAAAATAGAAACAAATATATTCTATTAAAAAATGTTCTTCCAAAGTACTGGATCGGAATTAAATCACCTGAAAATCGTTTATATGCAGTAAAACAAAAAAAAAAACAACAAAAAAAAACAACCGAATAATCCAAAGGCCATACTGTTAATTTTGTATACATTATTACTATGTTAAGTTATCTTTGGTAAAGCTTTGTCGAAGAAAAAAAATATTTAAAACACAAAAACGATTTCTAATCATCCATTTATAAAGTAAAAAACGAAATCTTTGTGTAAAAGTGAGCACATCAAGTATAGGTGGCCGAATGGAGAATGCAATATTTTACATGATATACGCCTGTAAAATAATAAATGTGCATGGATTCTCAGTAATTCACAATGCAATTTATTTACAACTTTTTAGAGTAATAATGTTAGCAAGACTTACTTGCCGTGTTTAAATATATGGTCAGTGTAAGTTTTAAACACGCATCACTGTTTTTTTTTTCTTTTTTAATTCAATTCTTACTAATCTTGGGGCAAATTTCTTACGAAATTTCATTTCATAGGCCAATTTTTTTTCATAGGCGTCACTACTTATCAAGGTCGATCGGCCACTCAAGGATAAGGGTGAAAGAGTGAAGAGTAGTCAAAAAGACAATATAGTAATCGATAGTAATCGAAGTTCGGTAAATGTGTTAATTTATTTAAGTAGTATACTTAATATATACTATTACTTCAAGCTTGCCTGTATTGAAAATACTTTCTTCTTGCTTGCGAATCATGCTATCTCATATAGTTAGCCTTATGTTCAAGTACATTCGAAATATAATACAGTGCAAAGAAACAGTCACTCTCATGACTCCTCCTAAATTAAAACCTTAAATAATTATTTAAACTCTAATGTAAATTAATATTAAGCAGACTTTACACATTAGTAATTGTTAATTATTGGATTTTAATTAATTATAAGATGAAAATTTAATGATTCAAACTAGATAGATAACGACAAACTTCCACCCATTAATATGGGAGGGGAGATTATCACCAAAAGTGTCATGAATTATTAACTTAGCACCGGACTTACTACTTAGATATAAATAAGTAACTTGTACCCATTTACCTTCCTCCTCCCCCCTTTTTTAATGGAGAGTAGATAATACAGTGGATGTGTTATCGGCAGCTCCAGTAACTCTCGCTTCTCCTATTTTGTCATTCAGTCCTCATTCAATTTTTCTGACAAAGGGTGAAGAAAAAGCTGCTTAAAGGTCGGTACTACTTGGTGAACATTAGTCTGAGATGTCGGATATTTTTCTATCTCTGTCTGTCCTTGTTGCCATGTCACTAGTAAGGGTGCTGGAGGTAAAAGTTTTGTCTGGGCTGACGTTATCCGGCTGATAGTCAGGGACCCGAACCTTGGATTAACTACTAAGGAGGCAGTCCTATCAGCATGCGCAAAGTACTGGGACTGCTGTATTGCCATTTGGTGAGTTGATCTGGGCCATGCAGTTGTCTCTGGTGGGGACTCTCGATGCCATACTAGTGGGTAATTGTTACGGCTTTACCTTTTCGTGTGCTACAAATAAAAAAAAATCCTGTCTTTTTCTCTTACTTTCCCTCTCTGTACTGCTCTAACCAAGTATGCCGACCTATTCAACAAATCCCAAAACCTCAACATGAAATATCTCCAGAATAAAAACTCGATTAAACCTAGAACCCCATCTTCCAGCGTAGACCCCTACTACCAGGTCCCCTTCTCCAATATCAGGGGTCTACGTTCCAACCTTCCAGAGGTTGAAACCCAATTACAGGAGACGAAACCGGACATATTATTTCTATGTGAAACTGGAATGGGGTCGACCACTTCCCTAGACGAGTTCATAATTAATGGATACTCCAATTTAACAGCTAAATCTGACTCCCAAGATCGCCATGGGCATGGAATATGTGCCTACATAAAGGATGGCTTCCCATTTGGCAGGGACATCTCTAGAGAAGATCCTAATTTACCCTATATGTGCTTCAGGATTGCACTTGCTAACACCACTGCATTTATATTTGCCCTCTATAGGCCCCACAACAACGGAGTTACTATCTTTAAGAGCATATCTGAGAAAATAGACAACATACTGTCTTCACATCTCTCGGCTAACATCCACATCTGTGGTGACTTCAACGTCCATAACATGGAATGGCTGACCCATTCAAATAAGACAGATGATGAGGGGAGGTTTTGTCATAATTTTGCCATTGCTTATGACCTCACTCAGATTGTTCGCGAACTCACCCGTGTGCCTGATACACCCAATAAATATGCAAGCCTCTTAGACCTTCTTCTCTCAACTTCCCCTAAGCTATGTTCATGTACCGTTCATTCTCCTCTAGGATCCTCCGACCACTCCGTCGTATCAGCTAAGATAAAAACGAAATATAAGAAGCCCCCAGACGTACCCCTCCACCGTACTGTATACCGATACTCTATGGCTGACTGGGATAGCTTCCGTACATTCATATTTGATTTACTTCTGCACTCCATGTTTTAAAATGAAGTGCCCTCTATATTATCAAATCTGACCGGATTGTTAATTGTAGGCATATACCAATTCATACCATATAAAAAATTACAACAAAAACCTAACAGCCAGCCATGGTTCTCCCTAGAATGTGCTGCTGCTATCGCGCACAGAAATCACTTTTTTTCATAGCTACACACGTAATAGATGCACTGAGACTGAATCTGCTTTCAGGACTGCCAGCAACCACTGTAAAACAGTAATAAAAAATGCAAGAGAACTATATGCCTAGTCTGTTAAATCCAAGGTAGCTGATCAGCGGCTTGGTTCCCTCCAGTTTTTTGCAAATAACAAATAGGATCCTGAACAGAAGTGTGCGTTCTACACCAACCATTATCAATGGACCAGAGGTCATCTCGTCAGGGTCAGACAAGGCCAAACTATTTGCGACGAAGGCCATCAACTCCCCATATTTCCTCCTATAACACAGAACAAGCTAGGTAACATACACATATTCGTGCATGAGGTCGCCAAGCTAATAAAAAAAACCTAGATTCCAGTAAAGCAACTGGCCCTGATGGCATCCCAATTATAGTGTTAAAAAAAGCTTCAACCAGAACTTGCTCCCATACTTACGAAACTATTTAAGCGCTGCCTAAAGGAGAAGTGCTTTCCGACCCCATGGAAGACCTCATCAGTTTGCCCTGTATTTAAGAATTCAGGCGATAAGTCATCTTCCTCTCAGTACAAACCAATGTGTTATGAGTAAGTTGCTGGAATCAATATTAAATAGAGAAATAGTCAACCACCTCAGCAGGAATAACCTTCTTGGTGACACACAATATGGTTTCCGCTCTGCAAGATCTACCGCAGATGTGCTTACGATTATATCCCACAGGATTAGTGAATCTCTTGACAAAGGCTTCCTTTCTAGGGCAATTGCTCTTGACATAACAAAGCTCTTCGACAAAGTATGGCATAAGGGTCTACTTCACAAGATTTCCAGCTACGGTATAACTGGAAATGTTTTCTCAATCATTCAATCATTTCTCTCCGATAGGCTCATAAGAGTAGTGGTAGATGGACAAAAATCGGAGGCCTGAAACATAAATGCTGGAGTCCCTCAGGGGTCAATCCTGGGCCCAACTCTCTTCCTGATCTACATCAATGACCTCCCTATGCACATACTTAAATCATTCGTTGACATCTATGCTGATGACACGATTATCTACGACAACACATCAAAGGCTGTAAATGACGAAGTTCTCTCTGATTCTCTCTCCTCTGATCTCGAGCGCGTGGTTCAGTGGGGGAAGATGTGGCTAGTTACCTTTAATGCATCCAAAACCAAACTCCTATCCTTACATCATCAACGCTGTGATCCCCAGCTGGCATCAATTGTGATAGATTGCTATCGTCTGGGTGAGGCCCCGTGTTTTGACAAGCTTCTGGGTTTGACCTTTACTCCTGGTCTGAAATGGAACACGTACATCAAGTCTGTTGCCAAGGTCGCTGGGAAGATGGTGGCATCCAGAAGATATCTCACTACTGATGCAATTCTCTATCTATATAAAAGCCAAGTACGGCCAAGGAGGGAATACTGTTGCCATATCTTGGCAGGAGCTGCCAAAAACAGCCAATCATGCCTTGACAGAGTACAAAATAGACTTGGTGGTTTAGTGGGGGATGCCCTTTTCTCTACCCTGCAATCCCTCTCCCACAGAAGAGACGTTGCGAGCCTATCCTTGTCTTATCGTTATTTTCATGGAAGGTGCTCGTCTGAACTCCAATCTCTCGTCCCCCCTCGCCAATCTTTCACGAAAAACACCAGTCTAGCTTAATCCACTGTGAAAAATTTCCCCCACTCTATATCTGTGCCTAAATCAAAACGCGGATTTCATGAACAAAGCTTCTTTCTTAGAACTGCACGCCTGTGGAACTCTGTTCCGTCTGCCTGCTTCCCTCTGGACTACAACTATGATGTCTTCAAGTCTAATGTTAACAAATTCCTAATGAACCGCCACCTTAAGTAAACACTTCATCAAATCTCCTCACTAACGTAATGTACTTGCAATAAACCTTATCCCTGAGTGGCTTCCGGGCCTTGATAAGTGATTATCACTGTGTAAAAAAAAATCGGCGCATCAGAAACTTGTTCACGTTTGACTCGAAGACAACCATATAATAGACAGCTGGAAAGTAGGAAAACGGAAGACAATTCCACAGGTTGGCTGTTCTAAGAATGAAGCTTTGATCATGGAATCTATGTTAAGGTTTAGTTACCGATAAAGAGTGGGGAAAATTATTGATAATGTTTTCAGCTAGTCTAGTGTTTTTTGTTAAAGTTTGTGGAGGGAGGGGTCAGAGATTGAAGCTCAGTCGATCACTTTCCATCAAAATAACGATACGTTAGATACAAACTCGAAACACCTCTTCTGTGAGATAGAAGTTGCAGCGAAAAGAAAAGGACATCTCTCACCAGGCCACGAAGTCTATTTTGAACACTATCAAGGAAGGGCAAGTCTTTTCTTACAGCTCATGCCCATATGTGCAACAGTATTCCATCCTTGGACGTATCTGGCTCTTATATAGATAGAGAATTGCATCAGCAGTGAGATATCTCCTGGATCGATAGAAGGATCCCACCATTTTTCCAGCGGCCTTGGCACCATATTTGATGTACGTATTCCATTTAAGATCAGGAGTAAAGGTCAAACCCAGAAGCATGTCAAAACTCATGACCTCCCCAAGACGAGAGCCATTCATTATAATTGATACCAGATGGGGATCAGAACGTTGATGATTTAAAGATAGAAGCTTGGTTTTAGATGCATTAAAAGTAACCAGCCACTCCTTTCCCCATTTGTACAACGTGATCAAGATCAGGGAAGAGAGAATCGGAGAGAACTTGGTCGTTTACTGTCTTCGATGTGCTGCCATAGATGGTAGTGTCAGCGAAAATGTCTACGAATGATGTAAGGATGTTATTTGGAATATCATCAATGTAGATCAGGAAAAGAGTTGGGCCCATGATCGACCCCTGAGGGACTCCAGCATTTATACTGTGAGTTTCTGATTTTTGCCCCTCAACTACTACTCTTATGAACCTATCAGAGAGGAATGATTTAATAATTGAGAAGACATTTCAAGCTATACCATAGTTGGAGATCTTGTGAAGTAAACCTTTATGTCATACTCTATCAAAGACCTTTGATATGTCAAGAGCAATTGCCCTAGAAAGGTTGCCTCTGTCGAGAGATTTGCTAATCCTATGAGATATAACTGTAAGCACATCTGCCGTAGATCTAGAAGAACGGAAACCATATTGTGTGTCACTAAGAAGGTTATTTTTGTTGAGATGGTTCATTACTTCTCTATTGAACATAGATTCCAGCAACTTACTCATGGCGCACAGGAGAATTATTGGCCTGTACTGAGAAGGAGATGAACGATCACCTGAATTCTTTAACACAGGGCATACTGATGAGATTTTCCAGGGAGATGGGAAACAGTTTACCTTAAACGTTTAAACAGTTTTGTAAGTATGGATGCTAGTTCTGGTTGAAGTTTTTTTGAGTACTATAATTGGAATACCGTCAGTTGCTTTACTGGAATCACTGTTTTTGATTAGCTTGGCAACATCACATACATATATTTGTATATCATATAGCGTCTTTTCTGATACAGGAGGAAATATTGGGGGTTGGCGGCCTTGGTCGCAAAGGGTAGAATTAGCTGCAAACTTCTTGGCAAAGAGTTTGGCTTTGTCTGATGCTTACGAGATTAACTCAGGTCCATTGATGATTGTTGGGATAGAGCACACGCTTCTGTTCAGGATTCTGTTTGCAATTTGCCAACACTGGTTGGAACCAAGCCGCTGCTCAGCTACTTTGGACTTGACGGACTGAGCATACAACTCTCTTGCGTTCTTTATTACTTTCTCACAATGGTTGCTGGTAGTCCTGAAAGTGGCTGTAGTTTCCATACATCTATTACGTTTGACGCAGTGGAAAAACTTATTTCTGTGCGCAATAGCAGCAGCACATTCTGGAGAGAACCATGGCTGGCTGTTAGGTTTTTGCTGGAACTTTTTCGAGGGTATGAAATTGTCTATACCTACAATTAACCATTCTGTCAGGTCTGATAATATAGACGACACATCCTTTTTAAACATGGAACGCAGAGGAAGATCCGATATAAATGTACGGAAACTATCCCAGTCAGCCATAATGTATCGATATACTGTACGATGGAGAGGTACGTATGAGGACTTATTACATTTCATTGTTATCTTAATTGATACAACTGAGTGGTCGGAAGATCCAAGAGCAGACAGAACAGAAACTGAACATAGTTCAGGGCAAGTTGTGAGAAAACGGTCTAGGAGACTTGCATACTGGCCGTCATTGTCGGGCACACAGGTGGGTTCGTGACCAATCTGAGTGAGGTCATAAGCAATGGACACATGATGACAGAATCTCCCCTCATCATCGGTCTTGTTTGAGGGGGTCAACCATTCAGATTGTGAACATTGAAATCTCCACATGCGTGAATGTTAGCTGAAGGATATGCTGATAGAACTAGGCCAATTTTCTCAGATATGCTTTTAAAGATAGTAACTCCGCTGTTATGTGGGCGATAGAGAATAAATATAAATGCCGTAGTGTGAGCTAGTTCTACTCGGAATCACATATAGTTAAGTTAGAATCTTCTCTGGAGATGACCCTACCGCATGGAAAGTCATATTTTATATAGGCACATATTCCATGCCCATGGCGATCTTGGGGGTCAGATTTGGAAGTTCGGT
>NC_136492.1:133747018-133762018 GCF_053919585.1 Euprymna scolopes | reverse complement strand
TATATATATATATATATATATATATATATATATATATATATATATATATATATATATATATATATATGTGTATATATATAATATATACATATATATATATAGTTCATTTAAACTGTTAAAGATAGTATAGGCATTGAAAAATATGTATTATTTATTTGATATTAAACTTTAAATATATATATATATGTATTGTATTGCCATATATATATATATATATATATATATATATATATATATATATCTTTATTACCTACTACATATATATAAACGTATGTTTATATATATGTATATATATATATATACATAAGTATATGTATATACACATATGTGTGTGTTAATAAATAGTGTCTTATATATGCATATATATATATATATATATATAATATATATATAAGCTAAATTTAGAATCAATTAATAATTCCATTTATATGTGTTTTTTTATTGAAACACCAAGCTTTAGCCGAATTGGATTCTTTTCTGCTTGTTTACTTTTCCATTATTCAATTGCGTATCATATCTTTGACTGCAAAACGCAACACGACCTAAGTTAATAATGTAAATAGTTTGTAACTTATGTCTCGAAATATCAGTACAGAAGACACTTGCCTATTTCTAAATAGAAAACGAATATTATTTTTTTTTATCCGGCTGTCTACCGTTTCATGTTGATTCATCGGTTTAAACTTTACTTGGATATAAATGCCAGTGGCACTAAGTAGGTAGGTGAGCAGCATGATATCGTTTCACATTACACTTGGACCTCTGCATGTAAATACGGTTTAGGAAGCAGGGAATCGGAGGGAAATTAAAATGCCTATAAGTTATGGGGAAGAAACTGTTACAAACGAATATTTGTAAATCTAGGGGTCTAGGCTGAGGGGGGTTTGTTTCTTGTAGCTTTTGAGAATATTTATAGCAAAGGTGAAACAAGAACTTGTAGTTCGTTATTAACAGTTTCACTTTAACCTAGCAGCTCGTAATATATATTGCCTTTGCATTTTCTCTATACGAATAATTCCTGGTAAGAAAACGAACAGCTACGCATGTTTCAACATCGCTGCGAGGGATTACACCTATTTTTATATGGCGTGCTGATTTTCTATCATACAAGCTTGGATTATTTTATGTCGATTTCGTATACACATCACTTCTAACAGTATTCCTTGCTCTTAAGCCCTTGAAACACATACACACATTCTCATCGCACACCTCCAAAGAAGAACATATCTGATCTAGATTTACCGTCGATACCTATTTACTTAGAAAGAAACATGTTTCTTATTCGGAAAAAAATATTGAATTATTTTTCTGTCATATGCATTATGCTTAAAGGAATGTTCGTACTTAACAACTCGAAAATCCAACTTGGAATAAAATCATTTTTTTACTCACGTCTACACCTTATAAGGCATATCGCCACTTAGGCATAACTGTGTACTATTTGAGACAGTGCCAAGGAAAGATTAAGATGTAGGTTTACATTTAATTTCAAGTAATGCATATAAGTATGGCTAAGTAAAGTCTGGATGTTCTATTAGAGTATAAATCTTTATCGGATTAACGGATTGCAATTATGAAAGTGCGTTATTTGTTGCTAAGCGGGTTTGTCGTAAATATGTGGTCCGACATTTCTTAAGTGCAACTATATTACTAGGGGGCATCCAATTAAATTACTTTTGGGACAGACACGTGGAGGCATGTCCGAAGCGATTGGCCAGGTTTTAAATTTTAGTTTACAAAATCGAACTTATAAGGTCCTAGAATCGTTCGTCGATCCTGCTCAAAAGGGAGACGTGTTGTAGATGAATCAGTCCAAATTTGACAGCAATAGTCGATGAATGGGCGAGATAATGTTCTATAGTGGTAAATGATACACGGAGGTGAGATATACTCTTGCACGATAAAGGGAACCCACTGTACGTCTCAGTTTATTTTGTAGTTCATATATACGATGAATGTAAAAAAAAACGAATACGGGATTAAAAGGACGAATTATCAGTTATGCTATTATATGCCAGGAATAACGTTTGTTGAAAATGTGTCTTGTAGTAAAAAAGAACAGCTTTACAATACTAGCATTCAACATTGCCATCAATTCTGGACTCCATTTCCTGAAGTCATTCTCTAAGGGGTTTACCATTGCTGTAGAGTTGTGTGCATCTGTTGCCAGATCGTGCATTTTATACAGCGTCCTGTCATCAGAAAAATATACCAATATCATCATAGAGATCATCAATGAAATTCTAGAAAAAATAGTCGTCCAATATTGACCTCTGGAGTGCTCACGCATATATATTATGCCGTTTTCATGAACGGCGATCAATGATAATTTGGATGGTATTATTATTACATTAAGTATACTTCCAAGTATATTCCCATTGGTAACGTTTCGTGCCAGGCCTTGCCAAAGGATTTGGTTATATGAAGATCAAGAGTACTGCCTTCCCCAGTCGTACTCACTACTAAGGTTTTTTTTTTTTTTTTTTTTTTTTTACGCGTAAAATAATAACTCACATATATGCAGTAGGACAACATCCATACGTTTTTAGAGAAAATATTAGGTTTTTGCGTTTTTCTTTTTTTGTGTACAAGTGCTTGATTACTTATGGTTTACAAACAATGCTATGAAGAAAGGGACACCGCTGATAAGGCGATAATTAAGGGGGGCAATCCTTTAACTAGAATGTTACGGCTATTTGGGAAGCAAGATCAAGCCAGAGATTTGTTGTCGAATATGAATGTGCAGGGGATTGGTCGGCTGAGCTTACTAAAAAGTATAGCAGATATGAGATTAGGCTCACACGCCTTTGTGGTTACTATTTTTTATTATATATATCTCGGACATGAGAATAGGTGATTTTCAGATCATCAAGTGTGGCTTCAAATTTGAAAGGGAATAGTTTGTTGTCTCTAAGGTGCAGTCAGAGACGAATCATCGAGAAAGTAGTTCTACCTACTCTATTACCTTGCATGCGACCTTCTGGTAGTTTGATAGTGGGGGATTACTTATTTGCTTTAATGTAGTACGTTATTATAGATTTTTCAAAAATAACAAGCTATAATATTCTGTGATTATAACTGTTCTCTGAATATTCTAGCATGCCTTCTTTTTCTCCTGCGACGTTATCTCTCGTACAATTCATTTTAACGTCTATAAATTTAAACTTCCTTTATTAAAACTCCACTTAGCTGTGTAGAAGAAATTGCTGCTTAATATAAATGTTTGCCTTTTTATAATTTTCTCGGTCTTTGTAAGGAAAGTCCGTTCCCTTTTTAATACGCTATATTTCGTAAATTGTTAAGTAAAAGTACATTTTTCTTCTCATGTATGTGTGGTCTCACTGATTCTTCTGGAACCTTTTCCTGCTCACATGCCACGATATTGATTTCTTGGCAGTGAGCCGACATTAGTAGAATTTGAACATCTTTCTTATGAATAATTGAAAAACATATTTAAAACAACAAATATAAACTTTCTTAATTAAAACTATTTAAGCAAAGAAAACAATTTATCTTACTTAATTACTAAATCAAACACGTTATTTAAGCAAATTGCCAAGCATTTTAATAAAAATAAATATTATATTCTCACTTGGGAATACTATAAAAACCGATTTTTTAAATTTAGTAATTAATGCCATCTAGAATTTTTACTTGATTAAAAAATATTGACATAAAAAACGGGTCATTTGTTTTGATTTAATTATATTTTACGGTACACTATTTTTATCAGTTTTTGAATTAGTTAAAAATATAAAAACATGGTTGTTGAGAGTTTTGGTAAATGTTAAGAACCCTCTGATGAGAAACCACTGCTTTCAATTCAGAATAAGGGATATGTGAGCATGATAAAGTGAAAGGGGGGTCAGGAATGTGACGAGAACCCAGGTTGATTGCCTTAGACATTAGTCCAATTTTACATCATAGCTTCCAGAAACCTATTCCTATGACTTTCAATAAATCTTTAAAATTAATCAACTCTAAGTACTTTCTTTGGGTCCTTCTTTTAATATTTTTAAACTGTGGACACCACTACATTTTACCCGAAAATGAGAACAGGTGAAAGGGCGGACGAGTAATGATCCAAGGGGAAATCCGAGGTGGTCGAGTAATCCAATATATCCATGATATTTTTATTGACTCATACTGTTACTTCGTATGACATATGTGATGGTCGTTCTCTTCGGCGATATAAAGACCCGCTGATAGAAGAAATAGAGTTTCGCTTGGGGGTGCGGAGATATTGCATCAAATGACAGTAAATTCCCGGAAACTATTAAACTCATTCTGATATTGGATTGCCCAGTTTTTATGATATTATTTTCCTATTACTCTTAAGCACCATGTGAATAAGTGTAAAATAACATTTTCAATATATCCGATGAAAAGCAAAATACACTGCACATCAAATTATATACGAGTTACATTTTGTATATATTGACAGAAATACAAATCCATGAAGATATGAGAAAGTGCTTACAATACTATTCAGCTACTCCAGTCAAAAAATAAATGTATTTAAAGAAGTATTAGCGAAACTATGAGAGATAGAAATATCTGTTGATTTCAATGTGACAACTTATTAAAAAGGATGATAAAAAGAATATATCCATAACTTGTTTATCGAAATAATTTTCAAACATTAAATGAACTAGGACAATGCTTAAAACAGACAAAAAACCACATAGCGATTGCTATATTGCCATAATTACTAGGGGATATACGATCCCTTTCTAGGAATGAATTGTAAAAGATGTTATTCCACAGAGTTAGTAACATTTGTTATTTCCTCAATAGTTATGTCTCGCGATACCTCTTTGAGAGCATCCCACAACTAATATTTGCTCTTTAGTTGGAATCCACTACGCAGCCGAAAAGGTTCACAGTCTTGCCAGTCGGTTTCCTCAAACTCCACACTGGCCACTCTCAACCATCGCCTGCCTGGCTTTCGTTTGCGGACAGACACCACGCTAGACGATCTTAAAATCGCCCATGCTAAGGTGCATGCTATCATAAAAAAAAACCTTGACACTTCCAAATATGTGATCTCATCCAAGCTGTGCTATTAAAAAGTGTTCAGCTGAAGTAGCTCCAGTTCTCACCAAACTCTAAAACAAATGCCTTAATGAATCTTGCTTCCCTGGCTGTTGGAAAACTGCTTCTGAGGTACCAGTATTCAAGAATTCTAGCGAAAGAAAGGGTCAATTAATTATCGCCTCATAAGGCTCCTCCCACTTTTTGAAAAAATATTTGAGACCTTAATTAACCATGCTCTATTTCATCACCTTAAGAGATGCTAAAATTCTGACTGACCAACAATATGGAGTTAGACAAGCCGTTCCACAGCAGACATTCTAACTGTAATCTCTAAAAGTATATACCACTCACTGGACAAGTCCGGGGAGGACAGAGCGGTAGCTCTAGATATATCTAAGTCTTTTGACAGGATATTGCATGATTGTTTCCTCATTAAAATTAGATCATACAGTATCACTGGTAGAATACTAAACATTATTAAAGACTTCTTGGATGAGAGAAACGTCCAGGTTGTCTTCGACGGTCGTACATCTAAACACTATGATATAAATGCAGAAGTGTTCCAAGGATCTATCTTTGGACCTCAGTTTTTCCTAATATTCATAAATGACCTCCCAAACTAAATTGCCTCTGAGATGGGTATATATGCTGATGACACCACCCTCTAAAACAGACACGACAGGAAAACAAATGAACAAATATCTAAAGAAACGGAAGTAACACAAGAGAATGACCTCCAATCTGTAGTGGAATGAAGATAAAAATGGATTACCACGTTCTATGTCGCCAAAACTAAACTAGTTCCCTTCAATTATTAAAAGAAACATTCTCTACCACCAATAGCAATGGCCAACGACTCTTTATCTGAGTGTACATCTTTCAAACTCCTTGAGCTTACGTTCAGAGGAACCATGAGTTAGAACAATTATATTATTATTATGTCAGGGCTATTGAATTATATTATTATTATGTCAGGGCTATTGAAAAGATGGCTCTGTCTACCGTGATCGAAAATTAGTAACGTCCGAAAGTATCCTCTATTTCTCTAAGGCCACCATTCGCCCATGCATGGGGTATTGCTGTAATAGTCGGGCTGGTGCATCTGCTACTAGTCTCTCGCTTCAAGACAAGTTTTAAAAGAGAGTCGACGTAAACACCCTCGACAAACTCCCCACAGTACATATCCCTAGATGTAAAAGATATTTCTACTTCAGTAGTTTCTTCCCTAGTACCACAAGGCTTTGGAATTCAATTCAAGGTCCCTGCTTTCCTAACTGTACTGACGCTATGAAGTTCAAATGTATCGTTTACATACATCTTGCTGCCCAAAGCCCCACAAAGTACCCGAGGAGATTTTACCCCTGATAGTAGCCCCCTGCATCAAAGTGGCAATGTACTTGTTTTGGGTGAAAATGTAATAATAATAATAATAATATATATATATATATATATATATATATATATATATATATATATATATATATACAGGCTGATGCCCCCCCCCAAAAAAGCTAAATGGAGGCCAGTTAGAACATTCTGTAGAACGGAGAAAAAAGGCGAAAGACCTTAGTGTTTGATGTGATGTTTTGAATATAACAAACCAGCTATGGTCAAAGTTTCATTTCATTCCGACAAAACACCAAGAAACAGTGCCTAATTAGAATTAGAGCCCGGTTGTTTGGGCCATCCTATATATATATATATATATATATATATATATATATATATATATATATATATATATATATATATATATATATACGCGTTATTATATTCTTCGGAAACCATTTTCTTTTTAACACTTTGAATTTTAGAAACACGTCAAAAAAATTAAAAAAAGAACGCGAAAGAGCCTTATGGAAGAGGTTCTGTTTAAATTCGAGTGTACTTATCCTTAGGTGAACCATTACTCTAATATATATTAGATACATAAAATTCACTTTTATTTCTCAAAATAATAATACTAGAAAATTTGGAGTTGTGCTTTTTGTCATATTCTCGATACACAAGAAACAATGTTCGACAGGATGAATGCGTTTATTTATCAGACGAACCCTTCTAATGTTGGTGTGTTCAAATAAACATTGTTTACACAGACATGGTTCAATGTAGTAAATCCAATAATACTCTTACATAAAATGTTACGTGTCTCCATGCTGCCGAGAATATTTTATTTTATTCAGTTATCGGGAAAATCTTCAAATAGACAAACAATTGTATTTCCAAATATACATGTTCGAGTATTCGATTATTAGAATACAGACATTATTCAATAAAGAGTTTCCGTTATATTAAATCAAATCATATTCGACATATAGGTCGCGTGATCATGGCAGTGTCGGCTGCATTTGTACTCACATCATTACTTACATCGAACCTGCGAGAAATGTGTGTACGGATCTGTTTCACGTTTAACGACATATCAAATTGCACACAGTTTTTTTTTCATAATCTGTGCACATATACAAACGCAATGACTGATATAGAGTCAAATACCAAATACCCTTAAAAAATCACACGAGCACTGCAACTAAAAACTAGGAATAAGTAGTTGTATTTCGCGGCGTTAATACAGATTTTATATTAATTTTTATATAGTTTACAACAAAGTAAATGATAAGTATGTATTGTTGCAGAAGAAATGGGTTTACTAAGTGTTTGGGGGAAAATGTTTATTCGACCTTGTCTCTATAGCATGCTATTCGAAACAATCCGTCAATTTCTAAAGTGATGCTTGATTTACAAACTATATCCTTCTGTGGATGCAAAATGTTATATATTGTTCGGTTGATGTTGTAGAGAGCATATCAGCTACGTGGATAATATCTGCAGCAACTAAGGACAGCCACAGTCGAAAAAAAAACATCGTATGCGTATAAAGAAGTGAGTGTAAAAAGAAGAAAGATATAATGAGGAAAATGCAGCACGTGTTAAAGGAAATAAAGTTGGCGTCGAAAAGAATGGATGTGAAAAAGTGCAGGCTAGAAATGGATGAGTGCAACTCACGTGCAGTTAGAGAAGAAAAGTGTACACGTGGCGAGATTGGTAATGGCGAGAGAGTTTTAAGTGGTCTCGACACAATTATAACAGTAACAAAAAAAGTTTTTTTTTAGGAAGATAATGCCTAGAAAAATATTTATTTCTATTTTATTGTATTTATTTTTTTTTCCTTTTCGACTCATCAGCACCGTTACAGCTGTGCCAGCAAGATTTCTCCTTCATCTTATAAAATTTGGAGATATCGGACATTATATACTGCATAATTATTTACTCGTTTATGCCAACTCCACATATTTTTATGAATTATTATTAGTAATAGATTCTACTATCTCAGTAGTAACTGAATGCACATAAGGATTTGCTTGGCAATTTGCCCAACATCTGCATAAACAATACCCAACCAATATTTTTTTATTACAAACTTAATTGTATATTGTTTAGATGCGAACACCGGAGGTATCATCTAGCTGCTCGTTTAAGATAATCCCGGGCACAAACACGTGAAATGAAAAATACAGTAAAAAAAACATACACTGTATTTTATTGTTGTGCAGTTGTCTTATAGGGGAGGAGGGAGAACCGTTCAATTAACACAAATCGTCTGACCTTTTATTCTTTATCCGTGATATTACGTACTAAACCCACGTGCTTTATTCCCCGGTTGGTTTATATGAATGTAATCATTTCACATTTATTACTTCCATCTTGTTAGTTCTTGCCATCAATCTTTATCGTTTTATGTGAACACATGTGTGTCTGCAAGTGCTAAAAATATCAGTTATTCCAATGTAGTACTAAACAACAAGCGCATTTTGCAACTTTAATGCAATATGTCTTGTAGAGTAATACAAATTTCGATGCAGATAGAGCAAATAAAACAATTAAAGTTCAACTAAGTGTGATGAGAATTATCGTCTTGTGTTGTTTTAGTCATAGTTTTGTTGCTTATATTATAACCTAGGCAATTATTTTAATAAACTAATACTTGGAATTATTTTTTGTGAAATAATTACTTTAAATAAATTTGATATGAAATACGCTATGACAGATTTTATAATTACGGTATTTTTCGAGGGCAAGAGTTTTACAATTACATCCACCATCTCTAGTGAACCAGATTTTTTAAATACCTTAGAAATTAAAAATTCATGACAAATGAATGAATACCACAATTATTGTTTATATATGGCGTATTTATAATTATTCAGTTAAATTAGGAACGTCATTCAAAAAGTAATATATGTTATCCAAAAAAAAGTGTTGGCAAAATATTAAGAGTACTAATATATACAACAATTTTATGCCTCAGAATTCTATTTTCTACATGATCATTACGATTTTGACTACCACTCTGCCAGCGAAAAGCTGTGTTTCATTCGTAAAATCAGGAGTGCGAGGTCGTAATACTCGAAATTAAAGGGCCCGTCACCAAACTGTGTTAATATATATTACATCAGCCTGGTTAACATTGCATAGTAACGAGTGAATATTGATATGTTCTATTTGTTCTGCATGAGCGACTATAATTGCATATAACTACTTTGTCGCAGGTTGATTCGTTGCTATGTTTGCTAAAGTCAAAATTCAGGGTCTGTTCTGTTACTAGACTTCACTTTATTGTCCAAGATCAATGAAGGTGAAATCTTTTTAGACTGAGACAATTTTTATCTTTGTTACTGTTCAGAGTGGGCCGTTAAGGGAAGATTTCGATTCCCACAATAAAGTAATGACTCTGTGTCTTGCTCACCCCTCGTGGGGGGAGTAAATAGGATAAAAGGTAGTTTTAAGTCAGAAAAACAAAGTTCTTGCATAAAGAAACAGGAATGACAGGTCAGTAATTGAAGAGTTCAGTTAGATTAGCAATGCATTTTCTTTACTATAATTAAGGTGAAAGAAAAATGAGGTGATTTACTGGTTTATTAATCGATATTTATTTCTAATCGTAATTTCGGCAGAAAAAGCAAGTTTCAGATTATCCCCTCCAGCACAAACACTCATACTAGTACACATTCGCCGCACGTACGTACATATGTGAACCAGTGTATATTAATTAGTAATTACCAAATAAGTATACATTTTGCACAAATGTTGATAATAATTACACATTTTTAAGTTTTAAATCAATATTTAAGTAAATTGCACATACATTTATATATATATATATATATATATATATATATATATATATATATATATATATATATATATATCTACATTCAATAAGGGGAATCTTTTTTTTTGGAATGTAAGGCACATCCTTTATTTTAATTTTTTTATTCAATTTTCACCCCAAACAAGTCAAGTGGCACTTTGAAGTAGGGGGCTACTATCGGTTACATCATTTGCTGGGGTGTTATTAAGGGAGATGAGTATGAAGGTGTTTCTTCACATGCCACTGTAATTTCTGCCTATCAGTACAGTCGGCAAAGCAGTATCCCGGAAGCGAATTCCAAAGACTTGTAGTTCTGGAGTAGAAACTATAGACGTAAAAGGTGTTCTTATATCTAGGGATCTCTACTGTAAAGTGTTGGGGCTTAGTTGCTTGACAGGTTGGTCGGGGTATTCACTTCGAGGAGGTACAAGTGCTTGCCGTTCGTCAGAGCGTTCACCATTAAAGTATTTGTAGAACAGGGAGAAAGATGAAACATTTCGTCGATGGGACAGAGTCTGAAGCCTAGATGACAGTTCAGGACCTATCAAGTTGGCGACTCTCTTTTGAACCCTGGCCAGGAGTGAGAGACAAGCAGTAGATGCACTAGCCCACATGTGACAACAATAATCCATACAGGGGTGAAGGGTGGTCTTATAGAGGTGCAAGATACTCTCAGGCGTAAGTCATTTTCTGGCACGGTAGAGAGAGCTCACCGTCGTTGCAACAGCCTTGGCAATGCTCTCAACGTATATATTCCAGCCCGTTTTCCATGTAAACATTAGGCTGATGAGTTTAAAAGAAGTTCTTTCAAGCAGTGTGTTTTTCGTCATTGCTGTTAGTGATAAAACATGTTTCTTGTATCTATTGAAGGAAACAAGCTTAGTCTTGGCAGCATTGAATGTGACCATGCATTTTTGCCCCCATTCCACTACTCATTGGAGACACTCCTTAAGTGTTTCTGCTATTTCCTAAGAGATGTTTTCCGCTCATGCCCGTTATAGAGCGTGGTGGCATCGACAAATATACGCGTCTCGCAAACAATTTTATAAGAGAGGTCATTTATGAATAGCAGGAATAATAAAGGTTGAAGGATAGACCCCTGTGGTACTCTCGCATTAATCCCATAATGTTTTGATGCACGATCTTCTAAGGGCAACCTAGATTGTTCTCTTTAGAAGGATTTAATGACATAACGTATTCTTCCAGTGACACTATATGATCTAATTTTCCTTAGAAGACAATCGTGCCATACCCTGCAAAAAGCCTTAGATATGTCAAGGGAGTATCGCTCTTCCCTCATCTGTTTTATCTAGTGAATGTTATATACGTTCAAACACTACAGTTTAGATATATTTTGTCGAACAGACTTACCTGAATCCATATTGTGCGTCGGTCAGGAGGTCAGCAGCTGTTAGGTGTTGACCGAGGGCTTGATTAACTAAGGACTCAAATATTTCGGCGTAAAGTGGGAGAAGGCAAATTGGGAGATAATTGAGTGTATCAGTTCTTTCACCAGAATTCTTGAAGAGTGGTACCACAGTATCGCTTTTTCAGCAGTCGGGAAAGCAAGATTCGTTAGGGCATGTATTTTAATGTTTGGAGAGAACTGGATCAATCGCAGCAGAGCATTTTTATTAGAGTAGGCGGGATGAGATCTGGTCAACATGCTTTTGAGGTGTCTAGATTTTTATGATACCATGCCCCTGAGAAGATGTGATTCTCAATTCGTCTAGTGTGGCGTCTGTTCACAAAGGAAAGTCTCGGAGAGAGTAGTGTACCGGGTCCAGTGTGGAGTTTGAGGCAATCGGATTGGCAAGATTAGCCTTGTCTGTTGCCTTGCTAGCAACCTCCTGATTGTTTGATAGTGGGGGAGTCGCCGACTGCACATTATTTAGTGCATTGTTGTAGATTTTCCAAAAGTAACGGGCTCCTAATTTCTGTACTTCGATGAATTTCCTGGTGGTTTCGGTGCAATCTGCCTTAGCTGTTGCGATTACTTTCTTACAATTATTTCTGGCTTCTATATAGTTCGGTGTGTTTGAACTGGACTTCTTTCGGTTGAATCTTTCGAACGCATGCTGACTTTGAGCAATATCAGCTGCACAAGCAGAGGTAACGCATTGAGGAGAGTAGGGTCTGCTATAGAATTTCTCTTTGCGAATATGTGCCTCAATTGAAGTGCTTAATCATGCAGTGGTCTCATTTGCACACTGTTCAGCTGGAAGAGAATATATATTTTGCCATGGGCGTCTCTGATGTGTCCCCTGATGCATATATATATATATATATATATATATATATATATATATATATATATATATATATATATATATATATATACATATATACATACATATACATACATATACATGCATATATATATACATATATATATATATATATATGCATATATATATATACACGTAAATGCAACTTTGTCTCTTCTTTCGTTATAGTCTCAAAACAGCTAGAAGTATTTTTTATATGAAATTTAAAACAAATCTTGTTAGTGTGTATGCCAGTCAGCCTTTATGTAATACCTCATTGTTTTGAGCAGTGCGTCTTCTGTTTTAGAACGATAATTTTGGGTGATTTCTTCCATTATCACAGTGTGATCAGAATCCCCGAGTAGGCTGTGGGCATTTTTTTTACAATCATCGGGACCTGTTGTCAGAAATAAATCATGAATGAGGCATGTTGCGCTTGCTGGTCTGGTAATCGTGTCGATAATGGGATAGATAGATAGGGAATGGGATATAGAGAAGCTATGTGTTGCGCTACAAGGTACGTCTGTGTAATTAAAGAATCCAAACCAGTTACTGTTGTGTACATTGAAGTCGGCAAATACATGGACGTGTACTCTAGTACTGAGGGGGAGTGATATATCTATGCTGTCAGAGAGTTTGTTTATTAGGATAGACTCCTGGTTCTAGGGAGAGCGGTCGAGAAAATACACGTAGCTAATATTGTGTTGCATATTTATTCTGAAGCACATAAAAGCCTGGTCGCCTGATTCTAGTTTTATTTTTCTAGTCAGGGGAGGGTGTTACGAATATAGATTTAACGCGCATGTATATCTGTTCGAATCCTTACGGCAGAATGGGAGATAACCATACATGTTTAAGTGGTTAGAGGGAATGGAGGAGTGAAGATTAGTTAAAATCCATGTTAAGATATCCGGGGGCGTTTACAAGGATATATGATTCAACATCATGAAAGTTATTTCTAAGCCCGCATATATTCGTAAATGCAAGCCTATAGGGAGCAGGCATGTTGGTTATCTTTGAGTTTGGTCCTGGTTTATCCTATGCACAATTTTTCTTATATTTTATGAGGGAATAAATAATTATATTACAATTAACTCACACACATACCATGTACAGACGCACCATCTCCCCCATATATATATATATATATATATATATATATATATATATATATATATATATATATATATATATATATATATAATGCTGCGAAAATGTTCCCACCTGTTATTTCTTAATAAAAATTACAGCTAAAGGGAATGCTACCGTTTAAGCAACCTACACTTTATTTGCTTGTAGTATATTCCTCTAAAGTTTTACTTGTGCATATTTGACTTTTAATTCAAGTATATTAATGTTCCCGTCAATTACAAAAAAAAACAGCTTCAAATCAACATTTTAGCATCTCCAATAGACATTGCTGTTGTTCCTAGGAAATACGAGTGGAAATGGTGTTCAGGTTTCTCAAGTCTCTGTTTGTTTCCACTTTTATTGTTTATCCAATGGAGAAATCGGCTGCAGATTAAGATTTCGTGAAAAATCGGTAGGAATGATTGTGCAAAAGCATCAAAACGCATGCAGTGTTTGTTATGGCTCTCAAATCTGGCCTTCCTAAGCGTATTCTTAAAAGAATGACAAGACTATAAAGATCCGCATCCCTCGAATAGATTTTAGACGTCTCCCCAATCCAAAACATGGAATAAAGTGCCCTATTTCTACAGTTTATAGCAGAGGTAAAAAATTTAATTTACCAGACTGTGTTCTATGATGCAAGCCACTGAATCTGTAAAGAAAAAAAAAACGTCGTCTACACGTCGGCAGATGCAATGATTATCAGGACACGTCATATCAGTCGAATATCATTTTCTGAGACGATAGAAAGTTCAATAGGCTAGGTGATGATCGGCAGTAAGTTCGTCACTGGGACAACGAAGAATGTATTCCTTATTGAACAGATTTCAAAGCTACAAATTGCTAGAGGTTCAGTTTTAAAGTGGGGTTTAATAAGTGCAAAAAGTCCAGAGCGTACAGATTGCTTTCAATGTCGATTAATTCAACAAACAACATAATATAATGGCTGAGCTTTTCCTACCTTACTTTGGTCAGAAATATAATTTTAATCTACATGAAGGAGTATTCTGTTATTCACACGCCTGGGAACACCTATATGCACCTTGCAGAACAAGATGATCTGTGTTTTCATTAGCCTACACATGATCCAAACATGAAATCCGTCGAAAACATATGGCATAACATCAAGGAGGAGCAATGCAATAATAAACTGTAAAATCTAAATTAATAAGAAGCGAGAGTCCCTTTCCCAAGAGTATTCCCTCAGATTAATGCAAGACAATGGTCCAACATTTACATGTTTTTATTGCAGAAGGGGTATGCTATTAAATTAGCTAGTTAATTGTATTCCTGCTGTGTTTGTGTAACATCATTGTCCTAAATTTACATTACTTTGTGCAGAATTTATATTTGCCCTATCGATTTGAAGTCATTTTGTTTATAATTGACGAAATTTTACAGCCTCCCGTGTGT
>NC_136492.1:133714518-133742018 GCF_053919585.1 Euprymna scolopes | reverse complement strand
TCTAACCCACATTAATTTACTGATCAATTTTAAATCCAGCCCTTTTATTTTAATTGTTTTCAAATACATCTGCCGTACTTTTAATGCTAGGTTTATTTATGTTGTATTTTAAATTTTATGAAAACCTTCAAAATTTGCTGACGAGGAGACCTTGCTTATAAAAAAACTATATGTAATAAATATTGTCCGTAAACTGATGTCTACCACAATAAAAACCACTGTTTTCCGAAACGATCGTACAGATAATTGATTTTGTAGATGTTCCATCTTATGAAACGGATTTTTAATTTTATTATAATTGGATTTTTAATTTTTATTATCAATCACATTACTTAATATATATATATATATATATATATATATATATATATATATATATATATATATATATATATATATATATGCATTGCCCGCTTTTATGATTTTGTACGCTATCAAAACACACCCGTTTATCTTTATATCTCTTAAATATACTACTGCGTTGACGGTTCGAAACGTAAGATTTTCAAAATCTGGGCCTTTTGAGAATTACGAATATATTCCTCTGAAACACGTCAGCACCTAACAACAGCATTACGAACAATTCAATAATCTTGAATCGAGAGAATGTCAGCCAATCTATAATATGAGTACAAAGGCATCGTGTATGATTAAAGAGACATCAAAGCGGCTGTAAATGACACCTGACACGAGAAGAATCAAGGGATTCATATATAATACAGTTTGAAGTGATTCATCCCACTCACTGTCATTTAACGTGACCTCCCGACTTGTCAAGTTTAGCCGTGGGCAATCGACAACAAACGCGGCATTCGGAGTATACGCGGGTAGCGTTAGATAATTGAATCTATAAGCCTGACCAGCTGCCGCTGAGTTAAGTCACCTTTGAACTACCGGCGAAAAAGGGTCACTATTTAATTCAAACAGTAAACTGAATACAGCCTCCGCATAACGATTATGAGAAAATAATATGACGTGGACGGACTGAGAAGTAACTTAATAATTGCGCGTAATGGTAAGCTTTTCCAGGGTGGATAGAGATACTAGTTAAGGGCTTTACATGAGGTAAGCACTCGTTTCGTTTGCAATTGCAAAATGCACGTCGTTTATTATATGATACAGTAAGCATTACAAAAACTAAAATAACACAATAAAGGTGTGTGTATACATTTTTACATTAGCGTATCAACGCACACACATATGTATTTTCTTGCTTTTCGTTTTACGTCAATGCATCGGCAGGACTGTTTAATATTTCTATGAGTCGCTAGACCGAGTTCTAAAAGCAGTATTAGTCGGAAACAATCAATGCATGTGAAGGAGTGTGTGCTTAGTGGGTAGCGAGGTTGTGTCTAATATTGCAGTAACGCAGGTTAGAAAGAGTAAAGGTGTTTCGGTAGGCATTTTAAACTATTTTAATTGGTACTAAAACTAAACATATTTAGAACACGGTGGCTGCGCTCTTATATGTACAACTTCAAACACACACACACACACACACATATATATATATATACATATATATATATGATTATTGCAAAGTCTTGTCAGACGAGTGCCACTCCCTCAGACATAGTAAATCTAAGAGCCCAAATGCCTGAGGGAGTATTTATACAAAGATGATTTTACAGTCTTAGCTTTGTACGACAGCTAAGTCTCTCTCTCTTCAAAGATGTTGAGATCCAGCAACAAGCAAGAGCAAGATAGCCAGCAACAAATTAAACTGCAGACAAGCTTAATGCGGGTACTGGTCTCCCGCTTTGTTTTTTAAATCAGAGATTTGCTTCTCCTAGAAAGGTTGCCTTCACCACGGCTAACGGGAGCCCTCTCCACCCCAATACACCTATACACACACAAATATACACTGTGCTAGTTGGCCGTTGACCCAGAAAAAGAGTTCATTTCGCCCTTTGGCGAATATATACCATATATGTACCAACAAAATACCCGTCGTTGACTGGGTTCAAACCCAGCCTACAGAAAAGGGCTCTGATATATTAACGTATGATAGGTTATAAAAAAGAAAGTTTGTAAACTTAGGTTGGATTTGGGGGTAGCAAAACCATGATAAACCTTGTGACATATTTCCATTCTATAGAGGTCAGATGCAAACGACCCTCCATAATTTTATTATACCATATGTCTTCAAACTTAAACATTATTATCAAGGTTTACTTACGCAGATAGATATGAAAAGCCTTTATTAAAGTGTGTGAATATTTCCACTCCATGGAGGTCAGGCGCGAACGCAGCCCCCACAATTATATTATGCCATCCCTAATTAAGTTGAAACATACTTATCAATGTATTCTTATGTACAGCTATATCAAAAATAACTGTAAACGTTCTTTTTTTTATTTTTATTTTTTTTTATTTCCATACATTGTGGACCAGGCGCGAACGCCGACCACACAATTTTAATGAACCACCGTTCTGCACTATAAAACATACTCATTCCTGTGTCTCGATAAATCTTCTATCATTATATGTAACCGGTTTTTAAAACAGTCAACCATATAAGAGCCTATTCATGACCAGCCACACACACACACGTACACCAATACATTCAGCTTTATATTATACGTCGTTGCCCGGGTATTTGTATGTGTGCGTGGTGTTAAATAAAAAAGTAATCGGAGAGGGGCCTAGGATGGAACCCGAAGCCCTGAGGCGAAGTTTGCAAATAAAATCAGCCAGCCAGAATGAGTTATTAAAAGATGTTTGGAAGTCGTCGAGCGTTACGACGACGAAGCATTGTTATAAGCGAAGTAAGAAAAGAAAACAACGTTTTAATTAAGCGGGGGGGTTATCCAAACATCAAAATAAAAACACAAAAAAGCTAACTAAGGCAAAAGGACGTTGAAAACAGAACAACGAACAAGTGAAAAATGTCTTAAATGACCATGTTTCGATATTAAAATTAAAAAAATCGGTGGTGGGTGTCGCTAAGAATAAGCGAAGTAAAAAAAGAAAAAAAACAACAAAAACAGGAAAACGAACTTTACGTGAAAAATGGCTTAAATAACATAGGGTTCAGTATTTAAATTTAAAAAATCGAAAAAAAAACATCTCACACCACGATTCGAACCGAAAACGTTTAGATATTGAACACGCACGTTAACCAACTGCGCTCAAATTACGAAGATGAAGTTTACCCGGGTTTTCAACTATTTAAAGTAAATCAGGTCACGACGTCATGACGTCATCTGACGCATGCGTAGAATCGGTCATCGTTACGAGAAACCCATTTTTGTTGAACCCCCCCCCCCGTGAAAAATTGTCGATTCTGGGGTGAAACATTTAACGTTCTTGGCTAATTTTTCGATATTTTTAAAGCGAAAGATGGGGCTTTGAAATGATACCGAGTTTGTGAATTTTCGTCGCGTTTGTCGAAAGTTTTTGCAGACACACAAACATACAACATACATACACACAAACAAACATACATACATACATACATTTTCGCTTATCTCTCTCTCTCTCTCTCTCTCTCTCTCTCTATATATATATATATATATATATATATATATATATATATATATATATACAAACACACACACATATGTATCTTCGTCAAAAGAAGATTTAAGTACAAAATAGAAATTAAAATTGTATTAAAAACAAAGAATGCAGTTTAAACACCCGGAAAAAATAAAACATGTTTACTATCGAATACTAAGAGCCTGCATAATATGTTTTGTATATAGAGTATAAGCACTAAACAGAATCAAATTCTATAAGGATTAAAAACTTTACAACTTAACAAAAATTGTTGAATAAGACAAAGCTATCGCAAAAACCGACCTCTTAAAAAACTATAATTATAACGTAGAAGGAAAAGCTGGAATAAATGTATTATTATTTTTTTAAATTCAATTTTCACCCCAAACAAGGCACAGTGGCACCTTGAAGCAGGGGGCTACTATTAGGGAATTAATTAGCGGGTTCATTATGAAGGGGGATGAATAGAAAGATGTTTGTTAACATTACACTTGAACTTCTCCATACCATTGCAGTTGGGAAAGCAGAAGCCCGGAGGGGAGTTCCAAAGACCCGCAGTTCTGGGGAAGAAACTATTGGAGTAAAAGGCTTTCTTGCACCTAGGGATCTCTACTGTAAAGCTTGTCGGGTTTTTCGGGGGTAGTTCCATCGGGGAGGTGCAAGTGCTTGCAGTTCGTCAGAACATTCACCATTAAAGAATTTGTAGAGCAGGCAGAGAGATGAACATCTCGTCGATGAGACAGAGGCTGAAGCCTAGATGACAGTTTAGGAACTATCAAATTGGTGACTCTTTTTTGAACCCTGTCCAGGAGCAAGAGACAAGCAGCAGATGCACCAGCCCAGATATGACTACAGTACTCCATACATGGGCGAATGGTGGCCTCATAGAGGTATAGGATACTGCCATGCATAAGTAGTTTTCTAGCACGGTAGAGGGAGACAACCTTCCTTGCAGGAGCCTTGGCAATGCTCTCAATGTGTCTATTCCAGTTCATATTCCCTGCAAAAGTTAGGCTGAGGAGTTTTAAATAGAAAATGTAGATTCTTACGTGCTTACAATGTAACTATTTCGGAGTTTCCAAGAAAGGACAACTATAAAATACATGGTCCCTTTGTTAAAAATGCTACTTTCCAAATGACAAAATGTAGAACAACAGTTTTACTAAACATATATATATATATATATATATATATATATATATATATATATATATATATATATATATATATATATATATATATATATAATAATGAAAAGAAAAATTTATATATATATATATAAATCTATATAACATGAAATATTAATGATATGTATATAAAATAATTTAATAACATTAGCTTTATATTGTCTTGTTTGCGACATAGCAAATAAGATATAAAAACTATGTGAATAAAAATTAATAAAAACATATAGTAATTTCGGCGACAGAAAGTCCAAAAGATCAGAGGAATGGAAACCTAGTGATTAACATACATGTATATATATATATATATATATATATATATATATATATATATATATATATATATATATATAAATATATATGTATATATACATATATATATATATATATATATATATATATATATATATATATATATATATATATAATGTGCGTGTGAGTGTTTTTTGTGTGTGTTTTTTTTGTGTGCGCTTCTAAGGATATTTTCTTCATGTGCGTCTAGGATTGAAATAATTAAAACGCCCGTTCGGACTTAATTATCAAATACATACATACATTCATATATATATATATATATATATATATATATATATATATATATATATATATTTCGGATTGTTCAAGACCTCCCCCCTCGTGTGAGCTATGTTCATGTTCAATTCTATCTCCTCTGCGCTCCTCTGACCACTCTGTTGTAGCAGATAAGTCTCCTGTGTGCCATGAGTAAGTTGTTGGAATCCATATTAAATAAATAAGTAGTCAACCACCTCAACAGTAACACCCTTCTTAGTGACATTCAATATGGTTTCCGCTCTGCGAGATCTATAGCGGATGTGCTAACGTTTATATCTCGAAGGATAAGCAAATCTCTTGACAAAGGCTTCGTTTGCAGGGCAATTGCTATTGGCATATCTAAGGCCTTCGATAAGGTATCGCATAAGGGCCTACTTCACAAGATATCCAGCTACGGTATCACTGGACATATTTTCTCAATCATTACATTTTTTCTCTGATAGGTTCATACGAGTAGTAGTTGATGGGTATACATCAGGGATCTACAGTATTAACGCTGGAGTGCCCCAGGTGTCAATCCTGGACCCAAGTCTCCTCCTGATCTACATCAAAGTTCTCCAAAAACACATACTTAAATCATCCGTTGACATCTATGCTAATGATAGGACTATCTGTGTGAACACATCAAAGGTCGTAAATGACAAAGCTCTCTCTAATTTTCTCTTTTTTTTGATTTTGAGTGAGTGGTACAGTGGAGGAACACGTGGCTGGATACCTTTAATGCATCCAAAACAAACTTCTATCTTTACATCATCAACTCTCTGATCTCCATATAACATCAATTACTATTGCTGGCTCTCGTCTTTGGGAGGTTTCACGTTTTCCCAAGCTTCTGTGTTTGACCTTTACTCCTGATCTGTCATGGAACGCGTAGATCAGGTCTGTTGGTAAGAACGCTGGAAAAATGGTGGGATCCTTCTACCGCTCCAGAGGCTATCTCACTACTGATGCAATTATCTATCTGTATGAAAGCAGAGTACGTCCAAAGATTGATAAGTTCTGCCACATCTGGGCAGGAGCTGGTAAAAATAGCCAATCCTGCCATGACAGATAATAAAACAGTCTTCGTGTTAAATTGTCGGATGCCATTTTCTCTTACCTGCAACCTCTCTCCCACAACATACGTTACGAGCCTGTCTTTGTTTTATCGTTATTTCCATAGAAAGTGCTCGTCTGAGCTCCAGTCTCTCGTCTCCCTATAACATATATCACGAGAAACACCGGTTTGCCTGAAACTACTGTCAATAATTTTCCCCACTCTTTATATGTGCCTAAATCAAAACGTAGATTCCATGAGCAGTTCTTCTTTCTCAGAAGTTGAAGACTGTGGAACTCTCTTCCGTTTGCCTGTTTCCAACCTGACTAAAACTCGGATGTATTCAAATCCAACATGAACGAATTCCTGGCAAAGTGCCCCCTTAAGTAAGATAACCTATTAATCTACAATACTAATGGTTACTACAATACTATCTCATTGATTACTGTGCACGCAATAACTTTTATCCAGTAGTGACCTCCGGGCCTTAATAAGCGGCGACCTGCATGTAATATATATATATATATATATATATATATATATATATATATATATATATATATATATATGTATATTCCTTCTCTGTAATTTGTTATCTAAAGGTATGCCTACAATAAATAAAATCAATATTATATATAGGAATATACGTATATAAACTAATATTTATTATTATAATAATAACTGAATTGCTGTTGAGTTGAGCAAACGGTGAACAAAACTTGTCTAACCTACAATGTGAGAGTAACTGTGGTGACAACAACACAATATTTAATATTTTATAATGTTTTTATTTTTTAGGAATTATATTATGTGCACATTTTTCTGGTATTTTTTGGATTATATGCAGGAAAACTTTGGCGTGTAATTTATAACTGATTATTTCAGAATAATGGCATGTATCTGTAAAATATAACATGCTGGAGATGTTATTTTGCGTAGGGAATGAAATATTCGGATAATTGAATATATATATATATATATATATATATATATATATATATATATATTTATATATACATACATTCTGTTAGACCATATATACTTTGTTGTTATATTAAACATATATTAAGCATATAAGAAAATAAACTTTGTAACACGGATAATAGACAAATTTGTTACTAAATGTAAAGCCCATTATATTCTCCATGTATATATTCTATCATATAATGTAATTGATCGGTATATATATATATATATATATATATATATATATATATATATATATGCATAGATCACTGTCTACCTGACGTAATGGACTTTTTAAAGAAAATTAAAATGTTTTAATTACACGTTATTTCCCGCGGTTAATGGTAGCCGAATGAATAGGGCATTTGCTAATACAGCCGGTTATGCTAAAATTCAACGTTATTTCACGCGAATAATGCATACGGTCTTGGTTAATCGAGCCAGAGATGTATCGTGTTTCCAAGTTCGTATCGTTCGACTGGTGTAAATTGTGACACGCTGCACTGGAGATTCCCGAAAGGATGAAACAATATTGTATGTAGGTAATTAATTAGTATAGTAAAAAATAATTATGACAACCCCTTTAAGAAATTTGTATCTCATCGTTGAGCACTTTAAGTCGAATTAAAGTCGGTCAATTTAGTTCTTATGCATAGATCATCGTATAACGATTAGATCACTGTCTGACAGACGTAAAGAACATTACAAAAATTTAAATGTTGAAATTCAACCTTATTTCACGCGATTAATGGTAGCCGAAGTGAACCGGTCTTTGCAAATCGAGCCAGAGATGTCTCCTGTGGCCGAGTTCGAATCGTTTGACTGGGGTTAATCGTGACACCATCCAGTGAAGATTCCCGAAAGGAAGAAATACTAGTGTTTGTAGGTATTTAAATATATATATATATATATATATATATATATATATATATATATATATATATATATATATATATATATATACTAGAATACATGTGATCCGTTGCGTCAGCATGTAAGAATTAATGTATGAGCGTAACACATATGACCTAAAGAAATATGTTTTTGTGACATAACAGACACATTTCTATGAAAGTATATAAAAAAACAAAAAACAATATAGATAAATCTTCATGAGTCGTTCTGTTTATGATTATCTTTTTTTGAAAAACCATTGATTTATAAGTTGTTTGACATACTTATAGGTAAATGTTCACTGAAGACATACCGTTATACTCCTAGTTAAATTCAAATGTTGATATATTTGTTTTAAATGCCATTGTTAGTTAAAATAGAGAATAGTTAAAAAAAAAAAGCTCTCACCCCATGTTAAATGTGACTTTTTTTATTTATTTTAAACAAACATCCACGACCCATTGGGTCAACTGTTTAATCTATGTCAATAATAAGGTTAAAAAAAACTAAGGTAGGCAATGTGGAAATGAACGATGTAAAAAAAAGAAGTATTAACAGGTGTTTATTCGGATAATATAAACACATAAAAACAATTGTTACGGTGAAAACGTACACAGTAAGGCAATACGCTGTATTGTGTTGATTATTTATCTGTAAAATCAACATTTACGGGGTTATTAATTGAAGTTGGTAGACGTTTGTGTATGAATTATTTCAAGAAAGGTGTATTAAAATATCCGGAATAAATTTTTAAAATAGAAGATGTGGGTAAATTGCCGTTGGAAAATGAGCTTATAGTTGTCAACGGGTCAAAATTGCGACAGTAAAGTTGGAATACAGAATAGATGCAAAACATCCCAACTCTTCCCATGTTAAATAATAATTTAAATATAGTATCGCTAATTGTTCAGCCTGCATGTCAAATTCTGCAAAAGTAGCACTTTTTGTTTATTTGTTTACGCTATTATGGGTAATGTTTATGTACACATGCGCAACCGGCAGTCGTAAACCGGGTGTGTGATTACAAAGTTAATTTCAAGACATTTGAGTTTATATATATATATATATATATATATATATATATATATATATATATATATATATATATATATATATATATGCAGAGAGAGAGATAGAGAGAGAAACCAAGGGGATAAATTTCGTGGGAATACTATTTCCATTATTCTCATCCATATATATATATATATATATATTTATATATATATATATATATATATATATATATATATATATATATATATATATATATATATATATATCAATGATGTGAGCCTTTTTTTGCAGCATAAAAACGATGTTACTTTATTTGTAATTTTTTCATGTTTCATGCGGACCCCAACTCAAGTTCACAAAAATATAAAAAAAGTGAAACATTGATGAATTGACAGCGTTTATTCCTAGCCAATATGTTCAAAAAGTTTACGAAAGATAATTGATTTTTTTTTTTATTTTTTTTTTTAATATTGCAATGTAAAGCGTTTAATTCAAACCAGCAAACATAGACAGGATTGATTTCAATACCTATATTAAAATTGAAACCAAATTGTGCAACGGTAAAATTAATGTAATTAACAATTATCAAAACGATAGAAGCATAACGCATTATGTTGTTAAATACAATAACAAGAACGATGATAGGTTTAAATAATTATAATAAAACTCCTTACGAGGGCAGAGTTAAATACAATCCCGGATTTAAATGGGGAGAATCTTCCGTTTGCCAGCTACAAAAATAAAACACAGGATAGGGATAAAATAAATAAATAAATAAATAAATAATAATAAGAAGAAGAAGAAGAAGAAATATAATAATAATAATAATAATAATAATAATATATATATATATATATATATATATATATATATATATTAAGGGGATATCAAGAGCAGATTTTATATTTATGTATTAGTAAATGCATTAATACAATTAAAGCAAAACAGTGCTAGTTGTAATACAGATAGAAAATAAGCTCGATAGGCAGAGATATCCTAGGGTTATTTTAATATTGAGTAACATGATTGATTCTAATAAAAAAAGCAAAACAAAATTAAAATGTGTTTCAAAAGGAAGGACAAACAAATCTTGTTTGTTCTTTCCTTTGAAACATGTTTTTATTTTTTTTTATTGAGAAATTATCACCGATTTTACTATATATATATATATATATATATATATATATATATATATATATAATAATAATAATAATAATAATAATAATAATAATAATAATAATAATAATAAAAATAATAATAAATTCCACAGCCAAACAACGTGGCAACCCACAAGAAGCATGAGAGTCAACGGAGCGGAAATCCAAAACTCGAGTTTCGCCCTCACTTGTGCTCATCAGTTAGACACATCCCAACTCAGGATTCAGTACCCGAGCCTCTTGCATGTTGAGCAAGCACTGTAGCAACTGAGCAAACACCCCACCCACAAGAATATCTATTATATATATTTATATATTTATATATACATATATATGTGTGTGTGTGTATGTGTGTATATATATGTGTATATATATATGTGTATATATATGTGTGTATATATATGTATATATATATATATATATATATATATATTGGATTTTTGGTCCATACCGCTGTGATACATTTGTCGATAAAAACGATATTTGTTAGTTGGATCATGGGCTTGTAATATTTCCTCGCCAAATCAGATGAATTAGTTAGAATACTGTCAAACACCGGTGATGTGGATTGATATACCATCACCAACAGTAAGGCTTCTTTATAATGGTTGATTATTTTGAAGTAGCTTATTATAGATTTTTTTTAACCAAATACGCTACCGTAAGTTTGTCGATAATATTTTTTGGAAGGTATTGTGCCATTACCTGTCGGTTGTTTTATAGTATTGATGTTCTGTTTTTGTTTTCGTTTGTTTGTGAAAATTTTTCCAGACGTTTTATAAGTTAGGCGCTGCCACTGGATTACTAGCCATGGGTAACATCGTTATGCACCGCTTTAGCATATTCTCCACCTATGTATCTTAAACAGTTTGTGATTTAGAAAGAGGCGTTTTATATTTTTTATCTATATTGCAGTTAACTTGTAGACACCTGTAAATTGGGACACTTTATATTATATTGTCGATACCGAGTCTAGGATATCGTCAAAATAATTGTCTATGTGTTTCAATTCCTATACACACATCCACATATTTTTCTGTGAGAAAGATTTCTCTATTACAATAATACAGATTGAAATTAAAGTTTTTCAGGGCAATCGTCTTCCTTTTCCTAGTTTTCTATCATAAATTTTAAGCAAAACGTTGAAAGGAAATATTAATACTTTAAACGTTACTTCATAGTAAAATAATATATATATATATATATATATATATATATATATATATATATATATATATATATATATATATATATATATCATAATAGATGCATTTATGACAAATTAAACAATATAATTATCAGACACGTTCTTTTATCTATCCTTATTATTTACAATTAGCTAATTTCTCTGTTTCAATGTTTCACTCTACAGTATGTTTAATTCTGTAAATATTATGTTACTAGCTCGAAGTCATAGTTATAATATTGTAAATTAAATATTCCGCAAGCAAATGACACTAAAATTAATTCCTTCTCATTGCTAAGTCACCATGGGTTGAGTTTGTAAATGTGTACATATTGTTCTTTTTTAATAAAATGATTGTATTTGATCACACAATACATAAAATATGAAAAATATATACCGTAATTACACGTTTTTATAAGTTGCAGTTTACATTTAAATGCAATTGATTCAGATAGAAATCAGTGTTCTAAAGGAAGAATATACTGTGATGTACATTATATTATTAAGAAATTTGTCTATTGCCTCATTAAAATAGATTAATGTAGGAATGCATACTAAAATCCTTTATGATGTAGGAATGTAGGAATATATTCTACAATTCCTTATAATTTTCGAAATTTACAGGCATTTTCAAAACTATATACATTACTATTTGTGAGTAACTTTTTATATTGTTGCTTAATGTGAGTTTGATTAACTTACATATATAATTGCCACAAATGCTATACAGCCACATATGATGTTGTTTACTGTGGGCATACCAGAATTATAGCTTACAGTGTACATTATTTTATAGATTATAATATATAACTAATGGTAAGGGTTTTGTCCAAATTACTGTATAAAATGCTTAGCCTCGCATTTTATATAATTTGTAAATACTCTCACGTATTAAACTCTATTATATAATTTGTACATATAAAGTTGTATTTATTTAAAATTGTTTCAGTTATTCCACCCTTTATTCAAGGAATAGTGCATACAGTTGCTTCGTAATGAATGTAAATTTTTAACAGGCTAATAAGCGTCTTATCTTAATACATTTTACTTCATGCAGATTATTTATATAACGGGGTCCATTGTTTTTTAATATTATAGTGGAATATGCTTATTAAGAGTACTTTTTCCAATCTAATAAAATAAATAAGTACGATGTTATTAGAATTCAAACTAAAATAGTTAGTATCATTGCTGCGTTCCCTACCGTTTTATTTATTATGAAAGACAGATGAGGAAATTCTTATGTTAAACCACATTTACACATGATTTGTTTATGCATGTCTAACTAATAAAAAATCCAAGCGAGTTTAAATGAACATTTCACATTTAAACTTGCCGACATCAGAAGGTGTCATCTATCTATCCAAACAAAGAGTTTACACGTTATAAAAAAAAAATCCATGTTCATGATTAGTGTTTACTTGTTGATTTCATTTTATGTGGCAAGGTGTTTAGAAGTTGTCTGAAAAAATATTTAAACCCAGGTAGATCCAAATTCATGCAGTAAATGCTTTGTTTAAATACACTATAATCATTCATTATTAAGAAAAACAGTGATTCACTTTCCATACGAATGATATCTGTGTACTGTGTTTAAAAATTAAGTATAGAATAATCATTAATCTTTTTCATTTTTTATTTAAGTCCATTACACATAAGCATGTAGTTGTTAATGTAGGATAAATTATCGAGATTTTCTTACTATAGTAACATCGGCAAAGCTTCAATTAAAGTGTGACTTTCGGTGTATATGTTCACACAATCTACTTCTGATGAAAGCACGTATATTAAAACCATGTGTATAAAAGAGTATATATATATATATATATAAATGTGTGTGCATATATATATATATATATATATATATATATATATATATATAAGTGTGTGTTCGCATTGCTTCCTTTTAAGTTTATGTGTGTATCAAAATCCGATATATTTATTCTTCCTGCTCTGCAGCATTTCCGTACACCATAAAATATAGTAAACATTTTCCGATGCAGACATTTTTAGCAATTCTGATTTGCTCTAAGCACATCTTCTTGTGCGCAGATGCATTGCGTATTGCAAAGTAGGCATTTTTCTAATGCGGATAAAATTGCAGGATTTGCAGAAAGCTTAAATGAAATTTATATACATTTTATGATAATAACCATATCTATAATCGCTTTCAATTTTATCTAACATAGGCACAAGGATCGTGGACCAATTATGCATTCTCGTCGCACCAAAACCAGCATCCGTTAATTTTCTTTTTATTGCAATCGAATTCGGAAGAAATTTTATTCTGATTTGTTTCGTAGACAAGGCAACTTCGATTTTTCTAATAAGAAAATTGATTCCTCATTTAAGCAAGCTCTGTAAATATCATTTTCGTTCGGTTAACAGCAGAGTTACTACATTTACAACATCTTGCAGAACATTTACAACGCCCTATCTTCTTGTTCTTCATCTAGTATTCATGTATGTGGAGATGTCAATGTTCACAATGTGGAATGGCCGTCTCATTGAAACAACACAAATGTTGGAGGAGAGATTCTGTCAAGTTTTATCCATTGCATATGACCTCCCTCAGATTTATCTTGAACCCACCCGTGTGCCCGATATAAACCGCAAGTATGCAAGGCTCTTAGATCCTTTTCTCGTAACTTGTCCAGAACTCTGTTTCGCTTCCGTTTCATGTGTAAAAAGGATGTGTCAGATCTGACGGAATGGAGTATTGTAGACCCTTTCATGCACTCAAAATATGTCAAGAGAAAACCTAATCGGCAGCCGTGATTCTCTCCAGAATGTGCTGCTGCTATTCCGCACAGAAATAAGCGTTTCCATTGCTTCCAACATAATAGATGCACTGAGATTAAAGCCGCTTTCAGGACTGCCAGCAACTACTGTAAAAGTTAAAATGATGCAAGAGAACCTTATGATCTGCCCCTTAAGTCCAAAGTAACTGAGCAGAGGCTTGTTTTCCACCAGTTTTGGCAAATAGCAAACGCAATCCTGAACAGAAACATGTGCTCTATCCCAACTAGCATAAATATACCTGAGGTAATCTAATCAGCATCAGACAAAACCAACTTTTTGGCCAAGAACTTTGCAGCTTATTCTACCCTTTGCGACCAAGGCCGCCAAACCCAATATTTCCTACTGTATCAGAAAACACGCTCTGTGATATACAAATGTGTGTACGTGATGTTGCCAGCCTAATCAAAAACCTTGATTCCAATAAATTAACCGATCCTGACGGTATTCAAATTATATTACTTAGAAAACTTCAGCTAAAAGGAGCGGCCATACTTTCAAAACTGTTTAAACGTTATCTTAAGAGCATTTCATTCCATCACCCTGGAAAATCTAATAATGCCCAGTATTTAAAAGTTAAGGTTTTTTCGCTCATCTCCCTCTCAGTGCTAGCCAACAAGTCTCATGTGCGTCATGAGTAAGTTGCTTGCCGTTTGTGTTAAATAGAGCAGCAATCAACCATCTCAGCAAATATAACCTTCTTAAAGATACACAACATGCTTTCCGTTTTGTTAGATCTACAGCAGACGTGCTTAAAGTTATCTCATAGGATTAGCGAATCTCTCGACGGAGGCTAACTTTCTAGGGCAATTGTTCTTGATAAAACAATGGGTTTTGATAGAGCATGACATAAAAGTGTACTTCACAGGAACTCGAGCTATGGTATAGCTAGAAATGTCTTCTCAATAATTAAATCTGTTCTCTCTGATAGATTCATAAGATTAGAGTTTGATGAGCAGAAATCAGAAGCTCACAGTATTAATGCTTAAGTCCCTAAGGGGTCCATTCTGCGCCTAACTTTCTTCCTGATCTACATTAATGATTGCCCAAATCACATACTTACATCATACGTAGATCTTTTTTAAAACAGCTATCCATGGTAGCCCATCTAAGACCATACACCACCAAGTTCTCTCCGATTCTCTCTCCTCTGATCTTGAGTCAGTGGTACAATGGGACACGAGGTGGCTGTAGACGCTTTAACCCTTATACTCAAGTGGCCGCTTGGTCTTGAAAAGTGGGGACACCTTTTTGAAGGAAAAGATATATACGTCTAGCTGGTGTAAAGCATCGACTCTTGTCTTAAAAATTACATAACGTTCAAGGAAAAAAGATAATCAGAATATATATGCAGTAACATATCAGAGTTTTTTTTTTAATGAATTGGGAGTTAAATGAAAACACATAGATAACTACGAGTGAATTAATTTTAACTTTGATTTTTATTATAATTTTACAATAAAATTATATATATATGTGTGTGTGTGGGGGGGTGTTTATGTGTGTGCATGTATATATATATATATATATATATATATATATATATATATATATATATATATATATATATAATTGTTTACTGTTTTGGGGGGAAATAATTCCAACAAAAGCTCGATTACAAATATATATATATATATATATATATATATATATATATATATATATATATATATATATATATATATATATATATATATATATATATAAAACACGTTTTAGAGACAGTGCACACGAATACACCCGAGACGACACCGTCCAACCGTCCATATAAACACTTTTGTACACACATCTACATAATAGGCAATAATCTAGTGCCAGTACAGCCACAAGCTACACGGACATCAAGGTGTAACACATCCTGATAAACGTTTCACCATCTTCCATTGAATATGTGCACTAAGTAAGAGAAATATTAAGTACAAAAAAGAAAAACAAGAAAAGGAAGTGAATAAATATAGACAAAGAAAAAAGCAGAAATATGTTCCCGACATACAAAAACACGGAAATAAATGTCAATAAATGAATTAGATATGCTGTTTTGTATATCTTCGAATAAAGGAATACACTAGTATAATATTTGTACTTATTTAATCGATGTTCAAACTACGTTTTTAAAATAGGAAAGTTTTGCTATCAAATATGTTTTTGTCGTTTTGTTTAGAATTGTTTATACTAAATCAGGCAGGTCTAGTACTAAATTTTACTGGCTTGTTTTGGGTATGGTGTAACCAGATATTTTTTACGAAACGTGTTCATATAAATTGGATTGCATTTGAAGTTAGCAATTTGAATATATTTGTGATCCCTTTGCGTTTTATAATTGAACTGTCAGCCATGTTAACTATTGTCATAACTCGATTGTAAAAAGTTTTTTTTCTTCAGTTTGAAACTCAATGGTTGATTTTTAAAAATTAAGGATGCGCAAATTATTTATTGTTTTGTATTATTCATGTAAAGTGTGTTATTCTCATTATAAATATGATGCATGTTTTCGTGAGTATCGCATACATTATATTTAAATTGGATATCAGTATATAAGATTTGAAATTTTAAAATAAAGAAAACCGATATGGTTACATGACGCTAAAGTGTTCTACTGTTTACAGATGTATTAAAGCAGCCTGAAAACAGGCCTTTATTCCGGAAATGGTTCTCTATAGTAGAGTAGGTTGAGCATGCATATTAAGTAGGAGGGAAAACGGTAATTATTATGTAAAATTGATAAACCTTAGAAAAGAATGGTTGCGATTATTAAATGAAGTGACATAGGAAAAATGTCCCACATAGCGTAAGAGACAGCTGTTTATAATAGCAAACGAGGTATTATGTTGCGTCTCAGCCAAAGGGAAAATGAAGGGTGTATATAAAAACAAGAAAAATATACTACTAATGCGTAACTACTTTGTTAAGTGAAATATAGCCTAAAACGGTAATTCAAGAGTATTTTAGACAAGAGACCCCTAACAGTGTAAACTATATTAAGACATGAGCTTGTGGAAAGATACATCTAGTTCTGAAGCACAGTTAGGCTTGCTTTAGCACCATTTTACACCTTTTTGCGAAACTCCTTCTCAGCTAAATTTTATGATTAAAAATAAGTGATACAGCTTGGAAATATGTATCGGTTTGAGAGAATCTGTTCAGATTTTAACAAAAATCAAGACCTCCAAAATTCAAGGGAATCACAAAACAGAGTATGTACTGACCCCTGGAGTAAAATTAAATAGATTTTTTATCACTGCTGTAATATTATTGATGAATTTATACAGGTTGGTGGGGCAATGACTAAGAAACACGAACGGTCAAGTGTTAGTAACTCCTATTAAGAGAAAGCCATACAAGACCAATACATTTTAAACACCGTTAAACACTAATAGCCCCATCGAACATCACGAAACATTACGAACTATAAAAGCACCACTAAATACTTTTACAATATTGAACCAGCTCGGCCAGGAAAAATATCGTCAAGTAATATATAGCAAAGACGTGTTTCAGGAAATCCGATATCGATCGTAAGAAGTAGAACATACAAGTAGAGAAAAATGCAATTATGTTGCAATTATGTTTAAAGAAATTAAAACAAAACGGTTCATGGGTCATGGCTTATAGAGGAGAACATTTTATTATACGGGTGTTGTCTGACCTTTCTTATTCGGGTGTGTTTCTGTAGGTGAGAAATATTAAGGATCATTTTATCTTGAAAATTGAATTATTCGCAACCCCCATCTGATATGCATACACACTTCAGGCGTCAAAGATCTTTACAAAATTTTCTTAAAACTTTGTTCGCAAGTCTTATTTCTATATATAAAATAATTCGAGGGTGAAAAGAAAACATGCATTGCATACATAAAAATAAGTTATTTTTATCTTCGGATTAAAACAATAAACACGTAATTACATATTATGGTGTACCAAAAGGCACTAGAACGGTGTATAATCGTCTAAATGTTGATATGTGTACTTGAAACGAAGGGTTATATCCTGATGTGTATACGTATCTCTTTCGTATTCAATATTTGAACCCTAGAATGGTTTGCTTGCAGTCTCTGTATGTTATATTTATATCTTATTGTTTATATGAAGGTGTGTGTATGTGTGATACAGTTATTTTGGATGTACCTTCATGCGTCGTAGATCTGGTTCACCTGGAATCTTCGAGGGAAGGCTGTAACATGTTCGGACAGATATTCATAAACTACAAAGAATGCTGAGTGGTTTTCTATAGTTTTTCCTCACTTTCCAAGTGTTGATCGCAGTAAAATGGGAAAGTAATATCTATATTTAGTGGTTTATTATAAGTGGACATTATAAGACACGTAAGCCCTATCCCCAGTGAAAGGCGGAGGACCTGTTAAATCGCCCGCCTTGCTCAACGTTCAAACACCAACTCTTAATTATCTCCAGCTAACCCACACGTAGATCAAATCAGCTGCCCAACTCTTCCGATAAATATGATTTATCATATTTTTACAGTCTTTCAACATTCTTCACATTAATCTCCCATCCCTCTCTCCCGTTAGATAGATAGATAAACGGATAGATCGACACTTTCTTTTGTTTAAATATATATGAAGTGAATAGTATCAGTAAGTAAAGAATTGCCTTTTAGAAAGGTTTTATTAACTGTAAAATACACGTACGCTCTTGAAAGGATGAAGCGGGAAAATGACACAGAGGGTGCTTTTATTATGAATGTCAATCCCAAGGGGGATTACTCTTAACAACAAATTAAATCATAACATTTTCCCCGTCCTAAAGTATTCAAGTAAGGGGTAATTAATTATAGACAAATTTTTTTTTTTTTTTTTTTTTTTTTTTTTTTTTTTTTTTACAATCACATAAGAATCATTTTATTTACAAATAACATATGAACCCAAACTGCAGTTTTTTCAGTATTTAGTCACAAAATCCTTATATTTACTAGGGAATTGTCGAACTCGGGACGACCTCCGCACAGATTGGCAGGAATGCTGATTTTCAGTATTATTTTTTAGTGAAATCTGATTTTCTTCAAGATCAGACGATTGATTTTTGTCTTCCTCATGACCAATGTTTTCATTAGTAGAAGGTTCAAATAAAGTCTCTGAAGTAGTAGGATTATTATTAGAGTTTTCTTCATTTGATGAGTTTGGAGCTAAGTCTCGAACGTTGACAGTGGTTTCAGTACCAGAAGGTAGTTGAACATAAGCGTAGTGGGGGTTGACATCTATTAGGGTGGCAGGCGTTACAGGAGGGTCATGTTTACTTGTTTTAGTGTGGTTTCTAATATATATTGGGCCTGGTTTAACCCAAGAAGGAATTGAAATTCCGGAAGCAGATTTACGACTATATTTAAATAGTCTATCATGGGGAGTCATATTAGTGGCAGTACAAAGTAATGATCTAATTGAATGAAGTGCGTCCGGTAGTATGTCTTCCCAATATGATAGTTTCATTTGATTAGAATGTAATGTTGTTTGAATGGCCTTCCATAAGGTACCGTTGAGTTTTTCAATCTGTCCATTACCTTCAGGATGATATCTACTTGTTTTAGAAGTAGCAATTCCTTTTTTGTGTAAAAAATCCTTTATTTCTCTTGCTAAGAAATCAGAAGCACGGTCAGTATGTCTCATGTCAGGCAAATCAAAAATTGAAAAGAGTTTGTTTAGACAGTGGATAATGGTTTTGCTTGTCATATCTCTGCAAGGAAAAGCGAAAGGAAAACGGGAATACTCATCAATTAGAGTAAGTAGATATTTGTTGCCATGTATAGAAGTAGGTAGAGGGCCTTTAAAATCAAGATTTACTCGTTGAAAAGGTAATATGGCTTGAATGAGAGTCCCTCCATTGGTATTGGCGAATTTGGGTTTCAGTAATTGACAGGATGAGCAAGAATCAGTAATATTCTTAATTTGATCCAAAGTAAAAGGGAGGTTCCTCGTTCTTATAAAATGGCTTAGTCTTGAAACACCAGGATGACATAATTGTTTATGCAAATCACGAAGCTCTTGTAGATTGTAAGTAAGAGCAGAGATGCGAGAGAATGTGTCAGCAGCAATATTTTCAGGTCCAGGTCGATAAACTATAATGAAATTGTATTGGGATAATTCTATACGCCAACGACATATTTTGTCATTCTTAATTTTTGATTTTCTTTTATTGTCGAATATGAAGCTGATGTTCTTCTGATTTGTGATGACTTTAAAGTGCCTGCCGAGTAGAAAATGCCGCCACTTACGGAGAGCTTCTACAATAGCGGCTGCCTCTTTTTCTACTGCATGGTGCTTAATTTCGTTAGTATTGAGAGTTCTTGAAAAAATGCAATAGGACGACCTTCTTGATTTAGTGTTGCAGCAATGCAATAGTTACTAGCTTCCGTTTCTACTTCAAATTCTTTATTTGGATCTACCGTTATTAAAGTGGCGTCTTTTAGATCATTTTTCAATGTTTGAAAAGATTTTAATACAGATGGAGGTAGTGGAAATTCTTTGTTTTGATTTAGTAATAAAATTTTATCAGAATTTTTTTTAATGAATTTGCAGTAATAGGAAAACATTCCAACTATTCTTTTTTGAGATTTAAGATTCAGCGGAGGTGGCATTTCGAGTAATGGTTTTAGTCTTTGATAATCGGGAGCTATTTGATTATTTTCTATGGTGTAGCCGAGTAGAGTAATAGAACTAGAAGAAATTATGCTTTTATTTTCATTTAAAGTGATGTTATATTGTTTAGCAATTTTGTAGAAGTTTTGAAGATTGTAATCGTGTTCTTCTTGATTTTTTCCACATATAGTTACGTTATCAACATACACAAAGGTATCGGTTAGATTTTCTTTTTCTATAATATAGTCTATGCTCCTCTGGAAAGCACTTACTCCATTGGTGACGCCAAAAGGAAGACGAGTAAATTGAAAAAGTTTGCCACTTACTTCAAACGCAGTGAATTTACGATCAGCATGATTTATAGGTATTTGGTGATAAGCAGATTTTAGGTCGAGAGTAGAGAAGATGTTATATTGAGCGATGTCGTCTACCATCTTATTGCTATTAGGCATTGGGTAAGCGTCTAGTTCCGTGAATCTATCGATGGTATCGCTGTAGTCGACTACCATTCTTTTCTTATGATTCTCATTCGAAGTTACAAGAACTTGCGCTCGCCACGGAGATATCGAAGGTTCAATTATGCCTTCTTTCAACATTCTAGCAGTCTCTTCTTTTATGAATTTGTTGGCGGCAAAAGTGTAACGTCGGGATTTTGTCGCAATAGGAGTAGTATGAGGAGAAAGATTAGAAAAGAGAGGAGGGGGTGGAACGTTTATGGTAGGAAAAAAAATATTCGTGTTTATAGCTCCAATTATAAGTTTGTCTCTAGGACCGTCGAATTTAAGTGTTACTTTTTTATATTTTTTTAAAATATCTTTTCCGATTATTAAATCAATGAAAAGGTTTTCAATGATTTCAATTGTTATTCCAGAATGGGTTTTATCTTTCAGTATTAAATCCACGACAGCTTCGCCAGTTATTTTAGCATGTTGATCGGAAGCAGCCAGAGCTATAGTTTTGTTTTTAGGTATTGTGAAGAGTTTAAGTTTTTTAGCAGTATTTTCATTAATGAATGTTTTTACACTGCCGGAGTCCACCATAGCGTTCACGAAGTGCCCGTTAATTTGGCATTGAGTGAATGTGACATCTTTGGAGTTAGTTCCTAGTCAGGATAGAGAAGGTGAGGGGTAGTCAGAGTCGCCATAAAGAACAGCAGTATGAGTGTTAGAAATAGAAGATCTACACACTTTAGCCCAATGACCATTTTTTTGCATTTTTTACATTCGGCGTTTCGTGCAGGACATAAATATCGAGGATGACGTGATTTTCCACAGAAAAAACAAACCCCTTTTGGATGCATATTTTCTTTAGTCACAGCTATACGATTGTAGCCCGAAGGATTATTTGTAGCTGCTACAGTAAAGTTATTTGCGTAGCTTATCGAATGCTTTTCTGCTTGTTCAAGAGATCTGGCCGTGGCATATGTGTCTTGTAAAGTCAGGATGGGTTTTTCTAACAGTCGCTGTCGGATGGACGAAGAAGAAATTCCGCCGATGAAAGCTTCCCGAATGTATTAATTTTTGTGTTCTTCAGCAGAAACCGCTTCGAAGTTACATGTTTTGGCAAGCATTTCCAATTGTAGTATGAAGGCATCTATATTTTGTGTTGTTTGTTGCTTCGTCGTCATCAATCGATATCTATTATAAACAATATTTTCAGGTTTTAAATAAGCGGCGTCCAATGTTCTTAATGCACTATCGTAGTCGGTTTTATCGCTTATTAAATCGAAAACAGAGGCTGAAATACAATTGATCAAGGCAAAGAAATTATCTGAAGTGTTTTCGATTAATCCGTTATTATGTGAGCGGATATAATTCTGGAGGGTTAATTTCCAATGCCTATAGGATTTTTCGGAATTAGGGCATGTAAGTTCCACCTCGAATCTGTCGGGACGTAAGATTCGATCCATTATTTTTTTTTTTTTTTTACAGTTAATAAAATTGAAGTGAATAGTATCAGTAAGTAAAGAATTGCCTTTTAGAAAGGTTTTATTAACTGTAAAATACACGTACGCTCTTGAAAGTATCGAGCGGGAAAATGAAACAGAGGGCGCTTTTATTATGAATGTCAATCCCAAGGGGGATAACTCTTAACAACAAATTAAATCATAACACCCTACTACATAACAATAATAAAAATACTAAAATAAAAGGCTTACTTAAATATACGCTGTGTTTTAAATATGTTTTCGGACATTTTTGCTGTGGTCAATTTTATTGATATTACACACATAAAATTTTAGTTCGCTTCAAAGTACACTGTGTCGACTGCATAAACTACTTGCACCGTCCCAACATATTTTATTAGCATTTCAATAAGTCTGCTTGCAGCGTCTTTAATCTCCTCAGTTGCCTCATAACGATAAACTTTATGTTTAGTTTTAGCTTAGGGGATAATTAAAACTCACAGAGAACTATGTCTTGACTAGATAGAAGGTGATGGCATTTCTTGATGCCATTTGGGAAAATAATCTTTGACAATGATAAAGTTGTTAATTGATGCATTGTTCTGGTCGAAATGCCACTGACTCGATTTGAAAAGTGCTGTGCTCTTCCAACATTATTTTTTCCTGAACTCTATTAAAACCTTAACATATAAGCACTTGTTGATTGTTTGTCTAGTGCGACATCCAGTGTATGTGGATCATGCCTATCCGTTAGGATCATGTAGTAAAAATGTTATATAATCATGAATTTCCGGGTAAATTTACTCTGGCATTCTTGGGTTTGAGAGTGTCAACATGCTTCCACGAGTAACTCAAACTCTTGGACTTAGCGTTATAGCAGTGGATTCACCAGAAAATAAAGAACTGCGGGGCCTTAATTTTTCAGCTCGACCATCTCTATGTTCTCACAAAAAAACATCATCATTGTCTGATATTCTCGAACCACACGTGGGAGAAACTTTGCGCTGATCCTGAGCATTTTCAGTTCTTTCCTGCTCCTTTGTGTGTACGGTTCCAACAATGATATCAACTTTGAACATATTGACGCTCCTTTTCAATACAATTCTTTATTTGGACACCCAACTCTAGTGCTTTGATTTTCCTTCTCCGCCTACAAAGCTCATCATGCTTCAAAGAATCCTTGCCATCGTTGCATTACTTATAATGGATAACACCTAATGCTCGTCTGATGAAACATAGTCCATATGCAGTCCGAAACGTTTCTATAGGTTTTGTCTCTTTTTTAAAGTTTAAAACATAATGGTATTGCATACTGTTTTTCTAAAGTATTCTCTCTTCCGGATTGCATTTTCTTTAATTCACCAGCTGTTAGAAGCAGGTTAAACTAGAGTGTATTCTAATTTATGTTGGAATTGTTGGTTGAGCCTAAATCATGATAATTACTCACTTCATAAAACGTATAACAATAACATACAGAATTTTCACAGTTTTCCGAAAAGGCTAAATGCCTGTATAACAAAATAACATCAAAACTGAAGTAGCACTGCACAGAACAACACGGTATCAAAAATACGCTAACAAGTAAATCATCAAGGATCCCATCAGAGACGCCCCATTGGAAAATATTTTTCGCGCTGAACAGTGTGCAAATGAGACCACTGTATGTGTAAACGGCAATTGAAGCACACGTTACACGTCGAAATTTTATAGAATACCCCGCTCTCCCCAAATGGTTTACTTCTACTCATGTAGCTACCTTCCTCAAAGGCAGCATGCGTACCGCATATTTAACAGACATAAGTCTAGTACAAACTTACATAGGTTTATAGAAGGAGATGTAATTTTAATGGATAAAGAGCGACAGTTAACAAAGAATATAATGAAATCACCAAAAAAACGCATCTATTTTTAAAATAATTAGTATAATGAATACAGATTGGATTATTAATCTTAACTGATGCATGTATATATTGTAGAGAATAGAAATGAATATGGTTGTAAAAAAGCATCACTATAAAATTTGTATATATATCTTATCTGGTAACCATTCTCCTTACCTTTGAAATTATATTATCCCATGTATTGGTTTCAATTATAAAAACGATGTAATGTTTTGGACGGATACTCTCGTGGATATTCTTGGCATGATGAGGTAATCTCCCTGGCAGCGTGCTCACTGGACCATGTTTGCATATGTGTAGTCATTAGTTTTTACATTCAGCATATATATAGATATATATATATATATAAATATATATATATATATATATATATATATATATATATATATATATATATATATATATATATATATATTTACAAAAGGGGGTAGTCACCAACAATGTGCATTTTTTTACATTATTTTATTATTCCGTGTCTTGGTTTTTCATTGAGAATTATGTTTGGATCATTGTAATAATATTTTTAAATAATTGAAATCGTTCTTACGCGTTTCAGACGTTCTGTGTGCGTCCTCCTCATAAATTATTTTCAAATGTGTTGGAGATGTAAAAATGACATTTTCGTGTTTCCAAGGGGCGGAGGCGTGAAAGTGTCTATTATTCATTGGAATGTTCAATTTTCATGACTCTTTTATTGGGCTTGTAGGGGGGGGGGTGCTGACCTCGGTTGTGGTCACTCTCGCGTGGTGTTTCTCTCTCTCTCTCACTCCGTCTTTCTGCTTGTGTTTTCCCCCTTTTCCTTAGGGTAGGGTTGTGTGTGTGTTTTCTTTTATTGCTTTGAGAATGCGTGTACTTTTTCATAGTATTATGAGAGTATTTGCTTCCCTAGGAAGGTGACTGTGATACAATGTCGTTACTAATGTGTATGTGTGAGGAGGGAGGACCAGCTCTTCTGAAATAAGCGTAGGGGTGCTTGCATTCTATTTTGATATTCAATTTTTGGATTCTTGGATTTTAGTATTGTGATTTTTCGTTTAAGTCTTTCCGGGTGTTCTTTATATTATTATATTATGTATGTTTAGAGAGAGAGGTGTATTTAAAAATATGTATAGGGAATTTTTAAATGTTTGTATGTATTTGTCTCCCCATGTTGGCATGACCAGACCCAGGATCGGTTCCTAGTGTGGGGAAGATTGTGTTCCCAAGAGGGCGGGCAATTGGATGGGGTATAGGTATGGGAAGGGGATGATAAAAGTGATGATAGTTGTCTCAGTCATGAGGAGGTTCCTTTCCACTGACTGAGAAGGGAGCGAGGTGTTGGAACATATATTATACTATGTTATAGGGTGTTCCTATTATTGTTTGTTTCGAGAGTAAGTAGGGCTGGTATTGTTCAGCGTGTTGTATTAGAGATAGGGGTGTATGCCTGTGTGTGGTTGTATGTGCGCGCGTGTGTGTGTTTTAATGTGTCGGTTGTGATTTATGTGTGGCTGTGTATGCGTATATGTATATGTATATGCATGCGAGTGGATCTTGCATTTCATGTTTTTGTGTGTTGATATTAAGCTCTGGTCAGTTCAGGACTGAATCTGGTGATGGATTTTTTTCCTGTGCAAGTTAATAAAAATAATTGTCTTTTTGGAAGATTGGCATTATTTTGAAGCTGTTTCCACTGCATGTGTGTATATGTTTTGAAACATAGAGGTGTCCGTTATCTGTAATTTTTATGTTGCTCTTATGTAAGGTCACTCTATTGCTGAAATTCTGGGTTGTGCCTATGGAGGATTTGTTGCATGCTGTGCATCTTAGTGCATATACTACATTTCTGGAGGTGCAATTTAGATCCTTATTTTTATTTTGAATGTTTGTGCTGGGTTTTTGAATGCGTATACGTTCCCTTCTATTATTTTGTCACATACTCTACATCGCGGTTTGTTGCATTTTGTAACCCCTTTTTTAGTATGTTGGAGGAGTATTGAGGAAGTTAGGATGTGTTTTAAGTTTTTGCGTTGGTGTTTGCTTTTTATTAATTTTGTTGTTTGAGTATGTTGTGTAGTTTGTCGTTCTGATTGAGGAGGATAAAGAAAATACACATTATTGGTGACTACCTCCTTATTTAAATATACATCTTACTTTCGTTGGAATTTCGTAACCCATTATATATATATATATATATATATAGAGAGAGAGAGAGAGAGACATATATATATATATATATATATATATATATATATATATATATATATATATATAAATTGTTCTTGGTGTATGCGTATATATTATACGTTTGTATATCTACAAAAACATAAAATATCTAAGCATACCTTTCTTTTTAAATTCATTAATAATTTAACACATTTAAGATATTAGCGATGTCATCTATACTGTATTTTATGTATATATTTATGAATTTGAACAATACAGTTGTACATTTACGGATGGTGATAGTGAGCATTCTCTCTTGCTGTGAGAACTACGTTTCGTACGGTAGATGGCAATTTTCCGAGAACATTTTCATAAACATATAGTTCTTAAATTAAATATAAATGTCCACGTTCTATATAAAAAGGTATTGTTGTACTACCAACTTAAATATTGGCAAGTAAGTTCTAAGCCAATGCCTTCATTATCCCTATTTCTGAACTTCTTACACATGATCATGGTTTTGATTTTTGTTGTGTGTTGTCGCGTAATAATTTCCCTAGACTCTGAATTTTATGTAAGTGGCCTGAAACCAAGATAAAACGGCTTTGCTACCAACTATGCAAATACACCGATATACCATTTATAGTTAAA
>NC_136492.1:133544518-133712018 GCF_053919585.1 Euprymna scolopes | reverse complement strand
GTATTTCCAACTAAATACATAAATACATTGTCTTGGTTATAGATTAGGTAACGCTTTCTTTAACAGAAAATTCGTCATTATTGTGTTTGTTTTTACACTACAAACATCACAGCAACTATGATTTTAAGCGAAATTATATAATTTCTATAATATGACTCAGCAGATTTTCAAAAAAAATATGTAAATATTATTTAAGCGCAATCCGTATTTTGTATGTCAGTCTCTTATATAATAGATGGTTGGGTGGAAGTATAGAATAGTTCTCAAAAATCCACTCTTATCCGTATAGTAGGACAGGCTTCCTAATTTTTAACGGAATTATTTCAACATGCTCCGTATTACACACGTCAGTTTTTATTTATGAAATTGTTTGGTGAAAGTACAGAATAGTAAAAACGATACCCCCACACACATTAATAATGTATTTCACATTAATATTATTATTTAAGCATATTCAAGATTCCGTAAGAAATAAAGAACACATAAAAATCGTAAAAACATATATGCAGGTGTGTTTTCATATTTAAAAATTTCTAGCCGCGAGTAAAATTTACGTATAATTACATTTTTTTTTAATTCAAAGACACACACATTGGGTTGGTGTGATCAGTTAGAACACAATTAAATAAAAAACGAGCACCCCAGACAGAGAAAAAATAAATGAATGTAGGCGCATACGCATACAAAACCAAAATGTCAGCTCATGTTTATGAACAATTTTCATGTAAATTTTCCAATGCCTGTATGCGATACACATGCATGTAAGCAACGATATTATTCGCTATACTCAACCCTTAGTGCATGCATATTATTCCCTGAAAATATTAGTGCTATATGGCGAGTAGTTTAAGAGTTTACCTGTTATATATTTACACACATATACGTCTACTAATTTATTTACATAGAATAAGCATATTTTCCTTCTAAACCCCTCGATAAACTTTAAATAAGCAAGGGTGATTTCGGTCAAATTACTCCCTTCCCTGATTTTTTTTTCCTACCGCTGTTAAACGTGTGTTACGTATTATCAATTACGTTTTAGTTTTAATCATAAATAACCATTATATATATATATATATGTATACATATATATATATATAAATATATATAAATATATATATATATATAATCATCAACATAGAGTACTCTGCCACACACCTACACTCAATAGGTTTACAAAAGAGCATCGCTTCATACGTAAATGTTATATTTATATCACTTCACAGTATGTTCAACCGAAGAGATGGAGCATTAAATTCACCCACATGCAGTACTGTTTCCCTGTTTCTCATCAGTGCTACAAAACAATCAGCTACATCAAACCAGGTTTTAAACCATATCGACTACACGACATTGGGAGCTTCTAAATGTTCCGTTGTGATTGTGTTGACAAATTCCAAACACCTAAGCTCAATTTGTTTACCGAAAGTGCATCGGTTAATACGTTAATGTATATATATATATATATATATATATATATATATATATATATATATATATATATATATATATATATATATATATATGTGAATGGACATGTATAACAAAGAATACAAACATTATAAAAGCGGATAACTGTTCTTTATTCGTTTTCAAGGAATACAAATTATATTATGAAAAAAAAACAAACTTTTTTTTATAAGTACATATTTTGGACCGATCCTTCAGTCTTCATCGGTGTAGTGAAAGTATCTTTCATTACACCGATGAAGACTGAAGGATCGGTCAAAAATTATGTACTCATGAATATTTATTTTTTTTTATTTTTCTTCATAATATTATTTGTATCCCTGCACGTCACCAATTGAAAACGAATAAAGAAAAGTTATATGCTTTTATACTTTTCGTATTATTGTTATACATTTACATTGATATATTTATATTCTAGGGTATATATATATATATATATATATATATATATATATATATATATTTATATATATATATGTGTGTGTGTATTGATATGTATATATAGATATATAAGATTGTTCTTATTTATTTTAATAAGCGATTATCTCGTTTTTGCTTCTTCCTATTCACTATGATATGAAATAAACAATTTAGAAATATAAAATAAGAATTGAGAACAAAAAACCGTAACCATATACTACCCAAAGGTCCCGAGCAATGATTTGCTGCGGTATAGTTACTGCTTTCAACAACACGTTTGTTAAAGTCAAGTAAATATCTGACGAAAAGATCATTCTCGAAATATCATATTACAATGACATACCACCAGACCGACTTTCCCAGGTAACCACTGTGCAAATATAAATATACTGCGTATATGAAATATGAATATGTACACATGTACTTATAAGTGGCGTTACTAAATTTCTCACCTGCTTCAACCAGTGTGTTTCCGTTACGTCTGCATTGTACCGCCTTCTACAATTCGGTTTAATCATATATATATATATATATATATATATATATATATATATATATATATATATATATATATATATATATATATATTGAAAAAGGTATCATACTGAAAAGAAAAAAAAAACAATAATTGTCTGCGAATTATCCGGGAAGGAAAGATGACAAATTGTAATGCGTTTATTATCGAAATATCATATCGGTATGTAGTTATACATTTTTAAACAATACATATGTTCAGAACCTCGGTTTTTGAAAAAAAAAACTATAATATCTTAAACAAACTCTGGCAAAATTTAAAGTTTTCTTAATGATTCATAAATGACTTAAAAATGTATAAACCTAATGCACGATCATGCATTAGTTGCGTATCCACATTGTAAATACTCGTATATAAAACAGCGTTTGTTCTATATATGATTTTCACTTGGTGGTAGTGTTTAATATTAATTGCATTATTTATCTAATATATAATATATTAGACTCAGTTTTCCTCTTTGAGTTAAACCGTTGAAAGTTTACAAAACAGATTGCACATGGAAAATTATTTTGTTTACTTTATATTCATTGCGTTATGTAGGTAAAGAACGCAATTACATACACATGAGTTCATAATATTAAAACAGTACTTAAAATCCGGGGAGGGCCCTGACCATCACTGCCCTTACCTACAAAGGAAGTAGTGAAAAAGTCACAATCTCTATTCCGAGTCATCTTATGAAACCATTTTACACTGACTGCATTTATACCTTTTCTTACTTTTCATGCATGTTAGGCCGTCATTAAATGAGTATGGATTTCCTACACAGGCACATTCGCTTACCCCTTACATCTGGCACAAATAATGGCATCTCTCTTTTCAATAACCGGTGCCGATAATTAGAGGAGATGTATTCATTCTACAATTCCAAATTCGGTCATTCACCAATAAAACGAAGAGTTGGAATCTAGATTACGACGCCATTTCTGTACGTGCACAATATTCTTACGTTTTGTTTACATATAATTTACAACCTTTTCTCACGGAAAATCCCTCACATTTTATTGTATATTTGTGTAGATATTATCATCCAAAACATATATATTTATATATATATATATATATATATATATATATATATATATATATATATATATATATATATATATATATATATATATATATTTTCCTTATACATAAGTTACGTGAATTTTTTTTTTCTATTAAGAAACCATTAACGCGATCTCTTACCCGGTATAAAATAAGATAGAGAGAGGGAGAGAGAGAAAAAGAAAGAAAAAAAGAAATATACGGAAGGAGACACTTATATCTGTTTTTGGTTTTATTAGAACTTTACTGTAGGCCAACCTAACAATTAAACAAAAATATATGTTACATCTAGATAATAATTGGAAATTACTATTTAATAAAATAGCGCGGTACTTCTCTTTACAAATTTAATTTCCTAACGACTGATTAAATAGGATAACATTGATTTAATTTTAAGCGTTGTGCAATAATTTCTACTAAACAAATACAATACCACTCACTTCTACCATCATTTTTTTTATTTTTTCTAACAAGTAAGTTACATACACCGTTAGTTTTATTGTGAATCCATTAACGAGTTTTCGAGCAAGGTTACGACATAGAGACTTGTATATGTTTGCGTTTTCCTTGGGCACGCATTGTATTTCCTTAAGGCATACCTAATAATTTTATTAAAAAACACACACATATATTGTAAAACTTGATTTTTTCTTGAAAAAACTATTTACAAAAATAGCACAGTACGCACCACTTTATTTGACATATTTTGGTTTTATTTAAATTATGTGCGTGTGCATGATTTTAAATAAACGTGCCTTAACGTTCGATCGGATTTGCCAGGGAAAACGTTTTATTCCGCGCTTCTGCATATATGAAAGCGTGAAATATAATTGAAGGGAACATGTAAACATAGTAATTTTAACAGGAGAAATAAAGATACTAATAATAAACCAGGAAACAACGACCTACAGTAAAACGTTCTTTTTTGTGTGAAATTCGTGATATAATAAGTTTTTTTTTTTACTGTAATTCGCTTTGTGTTTTTTTTTTTTTTGTACAACGAAATGTTCAAACGCCTCAGATAAACAAAGGATTTTGTGTAATAGTTTCTGTGTAATAATTACCGATTATTAAATTTAGAAATTATGTACATTTTTAGTAATCTTAACATTGAGAGGTTGGGAAGGACCGTCTATTTTGAACCCGGTTCTTAAAAAAAAATGTGGATGTTGAAGATGTTTATTTCGAAAGCCGGTAATTACATGGGTGGGATGTGGGTGTTTATTTCGGAAACCGTTCTTTACAGTAGAGTACTACCTGGCAATCTTGATTTAATAAAATAACAAAGATATTGTACATCTGGAATTTAACTTTCAACTACTATTTAAAAATAGCACAGTAACATAGGTGCATGAGCACTACTTTATTGAACATATTTTATTTCTTGACTTCCATTTAAATAAATTCACAATGAAGAGATGTGAGGTTATTTCTAAAAGAAAATATAAAATAAATGAAGGGTACCATGACAAATAGTGCATTATTTTTAGTATTCAACACTTTAAATTTAAATAATTGTGAATTTATTAAATAGGTCCTTTGGAAATGAAAAACGAAAAAAGCGTGACTCTTATGCATTTATGTTACCGTGCTGTTTTCAATAATCTCATTTTCAGGAGAAATATAAGTAATGCATTTATTTTATAAAATTGTTAGTTGAACATGTTAGTAGTAAAAATATACTCGCCAGTTCTGTAACATGAGTGCAGGCACGCTATACCCCCCATCAAAAATATATTTAATAAAATGATTATATAAATTCAAGTTTTACGATATATTTTTGTTTATTTTATTGTTAGACAGTATAGAATAGATATACAACACCGGCCATCCCGGTTACTTAAGTGCATAGGTACTAAAAAATGATTTTTATTATCGTATTCAGTTAAACCAAGAGTAATTGATTTGTTATTGTTGCAATACGGTAATCACGTGATTACAATTATAAAAAAAATGAATAATTGTGAGGTAAAAGTGTCACAAAATCGAAGATCGCCACAAATAAGTTGTCTTTCGATTAAACACAATCATTATCCATTACCTAATTTATTTGTGAAGAATTGCGTTTACATAAAAAACACATTATAATTGTATGCGAACAGGTTGTTTTTAGAATACTTCATTTTTTACAATTAGAATAAAAAAAACAGCTAGGTTAAATCAAGGTTATTAAGCACACACCTATTTTATAGAAACTAAAATTTGCGAAAATAAAAAAATGCGTCTCGCATGAGTAGTTGTTACCTATTTGCATTGTTACAAGGCTAATAGTAAAAAGAAAAGATTTTGGGCATTGAAGTTCCCTTTCTTTTCTTTTATTTACATTTTTTCTCGATCACCTCTATAAATACAAAGGGTATCTTGAAGGTCAATAAAGATATCTTAGAGACACGGATTACTTACAAAACACTCCCTATTTACATCATCAGAATTTCTTTCAAAATAATAAGATTTTTTCCTGGTGCTAACAAAAATGACATAATTACCTTACATTTAATTTGTTCCGACCGACAGTGCACACCCAAAACATTCATATTTTAACGCTCGACACTGGATACCCAAAAGTACAAGGTGTGCCCATAGTAATTGCGCGTCAGGATCATAAAAACGATTATCAAGATTAAATTTCAGGAAGATATTTTGACACACCGCCCCACAACAAATGGGTTGTCTATTCCGACATCCATTCTTAACAACACGTAGATTTTGGGTATCCATTCTAAAAGTCATTCTTAGCATAAGAATGTTGGGAGTGTCACTTAAAAACGAACTTTTTTACATAAGAAGCTTGGGATTTGTGGGCTGAGTGTTGGTCAATAGCACTAACAACCATACTTAAACATTCTACGAGGGCGTGGCAACGCCGCTTAACGGTCCTTGTCTCATCTTATATTGTATAATTTACTAATATAACTATATTGCTTATTTACCTTATATAATATTAATACTAACTTAAAATAAATCGCACTGTTTTCGTTTTTTTAAACACGTAAAGCATAGATAAATATATTGTATTATTTTAATATGTGTAAAGAACTTACAAATCTATACGAATATAAATATGTTTATTTAATACACCATGGATTTTAATATTTTGTGTATAATTTTAAGCTGTGATTACTTGTAATATCAAGATTATTATAACCGGATTAGAAGCAACTTTCGGTGGTAACATTAAATTCATTTGCATAAATAAGTAATAGTATACTTTGTAATTGGTTTATTTATTCCCTGGTTTTAATTAACTGAGTACGTGCCTATGTTGATTTAGTTTGTATTTAGTTTATATAAATTTAACCAATTATAGAGGGTTGTGTTGCGTGAAAATTAACGTGAAGGATGAATAATTTAAAAGAGCACTTAACGCAACTATCTAATCGATGATTTAATGACAGAGGTTGTACTTGGAGAACTTGATTGACGTCAAGCAAAGAGTGGATCAGTGACTGCAAGTTTATTAACAATAGCTACGCCAAAAGAATAGAAGTGTTTAAATCATATCTTCTACTTAATGCCTGTATATAATCTCCCGAAACGATTCAGAACAATGATGAAAATAATCGTTTATAGCTATAGCACACACACACACACACATACACACGCACACGCACACACATATGTATACATAAACATGCATATATATATATATTTATGCATGTGTATGTATACATATGTGTGTGCGTGTGCGTGTGTATGTGTGTGTGATATAGCTATAAACGATTATTTTCATCATACGTGCATATAAATATAAAAACTACTAATTATAGTGGGGGTGATAAGTAGTTAAATGGAGTAATCCAAAGCTTATAAATACAAGACTGATAAATTAAAAAATGTATCCATTTTAAATGTGGAAATTGATGAATCGCACAGGTAAGAAATTAATTTTATACTATGAAAAGGTTAGTAATTGCAATTAAGAATAGGAAATTGGATAAAACATTTTTGTAACATGTCTTCTTCCTAAGATTAAGGGTGGTGGTGTTTGATCAACAATGCTGGGGAGCCATGAAGTTATATACTGTTTTGTTTTTAAATCCCCGAAACAGTGTTTCATGGTAAACAACTGATAATCCCTTGAAAAATAAAAAAATGGTATTATAGTAAATTCGAGAGAGTTGATGCAGTGATTGCAGGTGATTAAATGACTTACTGATTAAGTGTTTTTTTTAACGAATGATAAAAAGTATTTTTTGTGTAGTTTCAAATGTTAAAAAACTTCAAAGTCTATATATATATATATATATATATATATATATATGCATATCTTAAGTATGTGCTTAAAAGAGAGGTAAAGGCAATGAAATAGACGATTGTCTAATCATAATTATTTGGAAACTATATAAAATGCGATTAACTGAGTTTATAATTACACAGAATCCGAATGCACACCTGTAATTTAGCAGTGGTGGAAGTCATACATACGGCAACAGTAACTAATTTATCAAATATGTTTGAACCTTTCGGCAACGCATCAGTGTTCGGTTAAAAATGTACTCCTATTAGACAGAGGTCGAAAAATTTAGTCCGATAGTATGTTTGTTCTTTTGATAAAAACCTCTTTAAAATGGTATCCTAAAATGATTGAATCTAAAGAAAGTAAAGTGAAACAAAGCAAACTATATAAGTGATTTTGCTACATGGTACAAAAGACGGGTAAACTGGGTAGATAAAACAATATCAATTACCGTGAGTGTAAAAGACAGCGCTAATGAGAAAAATGGACCGACACATTTATGTGAAGTGAAGATGTGCAGAAAAATTCGACGAAAATAACGTCACATCGATGTATTTTAACGGATTAGCATAACAAAAAACTGCAATAGAATCTGTAAAAAAGGGGTAAAATCCATATCCGTTCTGGTAATAAAACGATAAATAACAACACAACATATACACATCGCTTCGTAAGTGGTGTCAAGATCTAGGCAGAAAAGATGATCCTCTAACACAAAATGCAAGCAAGTTTAAAGAGAAAAATTATAAGCAATGTTTACCAATGACATCTAAATGTGTCCCACTATAACATTAAAAGAAGGTGCCATAAAAACACTGATGTATCTTGGTTGGTCCTTACAATTTATGAACAAAGTTAAAGTTTAAATGCTCCAAATCAGATTATTGTTGAAAACAATTATGGGCGACTTGTGTTGCATGTAATGGTTCAAATAGATTTCTGAAGAAGAGAACCATCAGAATGAATTAACAAAAAAAAAAAAAAGAAAAAATACACAGCTAAAGGAGTTAGATCCATTCGAAAGGAATTCATTCCGGAGCAGACACAGTTTTAAAAAAATATGTAAAACTTTATATAGATTATTAACAGATGTTCAGTCATTATAAAACAGTGGTCTGTAAAAAAAATTAAAACAAAAACATACTATTACTCCGGCAGACTGTTCAGCGCAAGTATTACCTAATATAAAAGCAAGGAAAATGCTAAAAGCCCATATATAAGTGGCTTCTCAGATTCACAGGGGTAGAATTCAAAATGTATCTATAGAAGAAAAAATACGTTAGGATAAAAATAACCAGAAAATACAAAAAAAAACGGTTATAAAGAGTACTTACAACATCAGTAACAAAAAAGTATATTTATAATAAAAATTATTCATAAATAAACAAATTCTTTACGAAATCCACTTGCATTAGACAGTATGAATTTTGAAAACAGCACATTTACACCTATGTCAGTCCCCAACATAAAAAAACATGAGAAACATATTCCGCTTTAAACAGACCAATAAAGCAGGTTAATGCGACGCCACGCGTACCTGTGCGTGATTAAACACGCGCCTTGGCTATGATAAATATGAGTTTTAATAACAAAGAATTTATTTTTATTAATAGCAAACCGAATACAACAAGAATCTAAATACATCCTGCAGCATCGATTCCATGCAGTATCCTAATCAGTCACTACGAAAAGCAGAATTTTTGAGGAGCTAAATTGTAATATATATGCCTAAGCATACACACTCACACACACAGAGGTCCTTGATATGACCTTAAACTATATCCGATGGTGAGGGCCCAGTTTGCGGGCTTTGGGGAGTGTTGAACCACTCCTTAATTGTCATTACTACCAGGCCCAGTCTGTCCCGAAGTGGCAGTACCTGTTAGGGTTCCAACTATGGGTTAAACACAACCCGACTTGAAAAGAAATATATTCTATTACATTTTTCTTCTGAATCACTGGATTAAACATTAAATGACCTAAAAAGGGATGATATGCCGTAAACCAAAAACAACCAACCAAACAACCCACATACTCGGACATATATATATATATATATATATATATATATATATATATATATATATATATATATATATATATATATATATATATAGCTATGTGAGGGGGTGTTAGAAGATGTCACTTCTCTTAATATCAGTATGTATGTTATAGATTTTACTATATATGAAACTGAATTTATTGTTGGTTCTTCTTAATGTTCGATCCTACACGATATAGAGATACACCAATAGCTTCTATTTGCAGTAAACAAAAAGATAATATTTGATTATATCATTAAATGTCTATTCACGTATAAATAATCCGCTAAAGAAATTGTGCGACATACTTTAAAACTGACCGTTTTATTGACAATAATTGAAACAGTTTAAAAAATAATGATTTGTTAGTTTATTATTCTGGAATCTGAGAAGGACCGTTCAAGTATCAATTATTGATGAAGGCTGCTTTAATGATCAGTATGTGTCTAATAGGTATGTTTTGCTTTTTCATCGATATAATTGCTTTATCTCAAAGAAAATGATGGATGGTTCTTCTGAATCTTAATATTGTAAATATATTTTTCTTCGTATTTTTTGTAAAGGAGGTCGAATAATGAGAAAGAACAAGAAAAAAATAAAGCTTTTATTGTCTTGTTAATGTTTATTGTGTAAGTACTTTCAGTTTCGACGTTATTAAACGCTGGATATAGTTTCTCTTTACGAAATACTCAGCAATGAATACACATACACACGAATAACCCATGCACACCAGCATACACACACACACACACACACACACACATATATATATATTCTCTTGTATATACATATATATGTGTGGATGTATGGATGTGTGTGTATGTATGCGTATATGCTTGAGAATATGTATAATGTATTCTTGGTTGCTATGGGAACGAGTATTCCTTATTCTTTTATCATAATATGTCCACATTGCCGTAGTCTGTCTTGACATTTACTTAACAAATGAGTTATTGTCATAGATTATATAAATTACTGGAGTTCATTATCATGAACAAAAAAAATGAATCGTTGCTTCCAGATATTGCGAGGAGAAAAGACCGCCCGATGTTGCTATAGTGCATATAACTGTAAAGGATCAAATCTTTACAATTTGTTAAAAAGTAAAATACACCTTATAAATGGCACTTTATCCCACGAACTCATGTTACAAGAACAGCAGCCTGTTCTTGTAAGTAAATATGAAATAGGATTGGTAAGGATTCGAAGTTGCGAAGCTAGATTTGGAATTGAGAATTCCAATCATAAGTTAAATTCAGTACAGAATGTTATTGCAAAAAAGGAATGCAATTAAAATGCTAATGAACTAGTTGTTCCTATAACTGGGAGGGAACAAACCTAATAGCTAGCTACGAAATCTTATACATTTTACCTACAAGTCGATAGCGTTTGTCTTACCTGCATGCAAAAAAATGCCCCCCTTTATTCAAACTAAACCTTACCTGTAACTCCAAAATCCTAGTGAAAATATATCCGTAAATAAATAACCACTTTTTCTCTTGAACGCTAACAATCTACACCTTCCAACCTATCCGCCAGTAAACTCCCACATTGCACCGCATTTGTAGTGGAATCGCAAAATTCCAGCCTCTAACCCTCACATGCAAACTGTTTTAATAGCCATAACTAAACATATATACATTACTACCTCTAAGGCATGCATTACAGCTCATTCCTGTCCAGTAAAGCATTACACAGCGTAAGCACACAGAGACAGGTATTTAACAGCCAAAGTACTCAGAAGCAAAGCGATCTGATTACATAACTGTCTCCTCGAGAGTTTTGCAACGATTAATACGTTATTGAAACGACACTCCTCGTTATGCAAAATGTCCCATGACTCTTACTTGAAAAAACCTACAACTTCAACTCTATTCGAACCCACTGAAAACCTGCCCATATATCTATTCACCTTATTACGCATGACTCAAAACTTGCTGTCTTATCTATACTATATTGCACTTACATCTTAACCCTCCTATCATCTGAAATAGTTTGCGCACAACTCGTAGCTCAATTCTTAATACCTACCCATACTGTAACATTATCCTAGACCTAAGCTAACATAAATCAAAAAAATAAAAAGGGTAAGACCAAAACCACATCATCTCCTCCCTAACAAGCCTTCTTACAATCATAGATGCTGAGACGACATGAACTTCACTCACCCCCTTTATCCATTAATAATTAAATAGCAATGCCCCTAAATCACTTTGAGGAGTGTAACTAATCAGCAGAGATATAACCTACACAAACTAACCAAGTAACACTAACTCACCACGCGGGGTCGCAGAAATACCTGGATTAGAAGCTAGGCGCGGAGAAAACCCTCTCAGTGCTGATGGACCCAGTAGGTCTTTCCAGATCATCCGTCTAGGAGTAGGAAAACTCTGATACTAAACGAAAAGGGAGGGAGGCGTCTTCAGTCTTGGATGGCAATCTTCTTAGAGCTGGTGACTCAAACAAATTCACCGGTTTGCATACCTAAATTTCTTAAGGAGTAGATAGGCCCTGTCTATCGCCCGGCTTCCATACTTCTTCTTTGCCTATTAGTCAAGGTCCGAGACACTATCTCAGTGATTCGACAGAAACATCCAGCCGTAGATCTTGTTTCCTAGCTAGGGCAACGAACGCCGTTTTTCCCAATACTCAGCACGCCCCACCCCTAAAACTGAACATTTGAGACTGCTTGAGTATGAGATATGCCTGAGCAATTAGATTGGGTTGACCTTCTTTTAATGGGTTGAGGGTACCAGATTGACAGTTATTGGCTGCTGTTTCCGACTGGTAGTACAGTATCCCTAACTATTTGGTAGCGCTTAGAGCGGCTGCTCCATAAACAGTTGAATAATATCGGGTTGTTTGTAGTGCCATGACGCGCATGGAAAGGGACCTGCACTCATCCCCGGTGGGCTTTCCTGGGGCCACAATCCTAATTGGAGAAAGGTCAGCTGATGGTCTACTTGTGATGAATCTCTGAAGCTCTGTATAACCTCTTGTTTAGCTCCCCCTTACCTAAACCGAAACTCTTTAAAAAATATGACGACAGTACAAGCTAAAAAAAAGCTTAAAAGGATAAGGGGTAAACAAATTCAACTTGCCTCCTCCCTTGATGCTCGCATTTACAAATATCCGTGGGCTTAGCTGATGTTAAAGCATTTACGTTAACAAATATGCCGGATATCTTAGCACTAAGTGAGACTAACCTACACTCCTCCATCCCCGCTAACCACTTTAACATGCCTGGATATCTGCCGTAAGGACTCAAAAGCAGCATGCATACCGAACGTTTAACCGACATGAGTCAAGTTCAAACAGCCAGAAGCTAGAAATAGCGTTAAGAAAGAAATAGCGACAGCTAAGCGGGAATTTCGGAAACCACTAAAAAGCGCATCGAAACACAAAAACTAGGAACTCGAGACTTCTGGAAAATCTACAACAGTGTAGTAAATAATGGGCAATCAACAATTCCCCCACTAACAAACATTCACGTGGTTATCTCCTCACCAGCCGATAAGGCTAACATGCGTGCCAGTCGGTTTACCTCAAACTCCGCACTGGACCCTCTAAACCACCCCCTACCTGACTTTCCTATGCGGACAGACGCCACGCTAGACGATCTGAAAACCACCCCTGTCAGGTACATGCTATCAATAAAACCTTTCCACGTAAAAAGCATGTGGACATGATCTTTTCCCAGCTGTGCTATTAAAAAAGTGGTCAGCCGAAGTAGTTTAGTTCTCTCGAAACTCTACAACAAATGACTTAATGAAGCCTGCTTTCCGGGCTGTTGGAAAACTGCTTCTGTTGTACCAGTATTCAAGAATTCTGGCGAAAGGACTGACCCATAAAATTATCGCCCCATTAGCCTCCTCCCACTTTTTGCCAAAATATTTGAGACCTTAATTAACCATGATCTAGTCCATCATCTTACAGATGCTAAACTTCTAACTGACAAACAATATGGATTTAGACAAGCCCGTTCCACTGCAGACATCCTAACTGTGATCTCTGAACGTATATACCATTCACTGGACAAAGCGGGGGAGGGCAAAACGGTAGGTCTAGATATATCTAAAGCGGTAGGTCTAGATATATCTAAGGCTTTTGACAGGGTATGGCATGAGGGTCTCCTCAGGAAAATTAGATCATACGGCAGCACTAGTAGAATACTTAACATAATTACATCCTTCTTAGATAAGAGAAAAATCCAGGTTGTCCTCCACGGTCGTATATCTAAACAATATGATATAAATGCGGTGGTGCCCCAGGGTTCTATCCTTGGACCTCTATTGTTTCTGATATTCATAAATGACCTCATCGTCAAAATTGCCTCTGAGAGTGGTATATATGCTGATGACACTACACTCTATGGCAGGCACGACAGGAAGACGAATGAACGCATTTATAAAGAAATGACAGAAACACTAGAGAAAGACCTCCAATATGTGGTGGAATGGGGACGAAAATTGTTGGTCGCGTTAAATGCTGCGAAGACTAAACTAGTTTCATTCAATAATTATAAGAACCACTCACTACCACATATAGCAATGGCCAACGACTCTTTATCTGAGACTACATCTTTCAAACTTCTTGGCCTAACGAAACATGAGTTGGGACACTTATATTGAAGGCAGTGCCAGGACCGCTGCAAAAAAGGTGGACACTCTCTACCGTGCTAGAAAACGACTAACACCTGAAAGTATCCTGTACCTCTATAAGGCCACCAGTCACCTATGAAGGGAGTATTGCTGTCACCTCTGGGCTGGTGCATCTGCTTCTAGTCTCTCCCTCCTTGACAAGGTTCAAAAGAGAGTCGCAAATCTGATAGGCCCTGAACTTACATTTAACGACGAAATGTTACATCCATCTGCCTTTTCTACAAGTATTTTTGTGGTGAATGCTCTGACGACCAAGCAATCACTTGTGCCCCCACGACGTGAGCACCCTCGACAAACCCGATAGGCTGCTAAATCCCACCCCAACACTGTAGAGATCCCTAGATGTAAAAGATATTTCTACTCCAGTAGTGTCTTCCCCAGAACCGCTAGACTCTGGAATTCCATTCCAGGTCCCTGCTTCCCCAACAGTACTGACGTGCAGAAGTTCAAGTGTAACGTGAACCGACATCTTGCTGCCCACATCCATACACCTTACTCCAGTAGTTGTTGCCCCTGATAGTAGCCTCGTACACCAAAGTGGCAATTTGCCTTGTTTGGGGAGAACATGTTATAAAAAGAAAAGTTACAGAAAGTTTTCATGCAAAATGGATGTGTATTTTATTTAAAATCTATCTGTTAATTGCGCAGGTAAAACTAAAAGAGCGTTGAAGGCCAAATACGAACATTTTCTCTGAGAAATATTTATTTAAGAGAGCAAAGAAAAATACGACACAAAATCCAACGAACTCCACGGTACCTCGAGAAGGCCTCCAAGATAAATAGAGTGCGTCTGAGATTAAAACGATCAACCGTAAGATGAGTTATAAGGTACACATAAGCAGTCTAAAATCACGCAGCCTAGTGAAACGACACACAGGGAATAGTTAACATTCGCTACAAATGATGAGGATACAGAATGTAGTTTTTGGAAAAAAATACTAATGACAAATGAAATTTTAGATAAAAAACACACGTTACTTGCTTTATATAAAAACAATTAAATATAATAAGAAACAATTAGAAAGTATGAGAGCACAATCACATAAAATATGCAATAAAATATACTAACCTTAAAGAAGGAATTGTGTCTGGTATTTTCTCTCTGTGAGCGCCTACCTATTAGGTATTTTATTAAAAGTCGATCAATGTTTACAGATTACTAAGGGAGGGAAATAAATTGATCCTAATATCTATGTTTGTACGCCCATTAGAAAAGGACATCGGCACGTCTTTTCTGAATGTTTCAGATAAGGAATAATGTTTCGTATTATTTTAATTCTCCAGGACACTGTTTTTATCTGGGGAATCCTTTTCACAAGGTTGCAGGTGTGTATTGTCAGAATCGTTAGTATTTGTCCCTCCAATTACTTAGGACCTATATTCAGAAATTACTAACGAAACAATAATAGGCCATCTCAATTAAGGCAATAAAGTGTTTTGTTCGAAATGTACTACACATTCGCGAGATGACTAAAAAGTCCGAAGTATCCAAATAATCTAAATATGATCATATTTTACTATTTACATGATCCCAAACATATCATTACAATATACGTAACATGTCCTTCATCTCAGTTTTCTGAAGGGGCTGTACACTTTTTACCAGCTGAGAAATACTACCCGCAAAGAAAGAAAATAAAAACGTTGAACATGTGTTTGCTGTAGCAGAATGTCATACTCGTGAAAACTCGTGTCATCTTTTCTTTGATAATTTAATGTTGCTGTAACTGGCGGCTTTCGTTTTTTTCTGGATTTTTTTCTAGGGAAACAAAAGAATGACAATCTATTCTTACGTGATTTTATAATGGTTCCTTAGAGCATGCTGCTTTATTCTTAATACATCTTAATTACAAATATAAATTAAAAAACAATACATTTTACATAGAATGTCCTCAAAATTCAACATTAATTATCTGATAAGGGTTTTTGGCCCATTTTCCTCTTGCTATATTTATTCAACGAAAGATAAACTATCAGTAGACTTAAAAAAACACCAGAAACACTATTGTTGGACTTAAAATATTTACATGATGTAAGCGAATTTCTGATCAATTCGTAATTTACACTGGATGATTTAAGTAAAGTTTGGTATACAGAATATAACAGCCATCAAACATAACTAGATGTTTAAATAAAAGGCACGGTTCATATAATAAGTCAAGTAAATAGATTGGGAAAATGTCGTAAAAGGTTATTATTCTCACTCAATCTAAATGTCACAAACTAATTCACATATGCATCATATTTTCAAATAACACACTATTCATAATGCTTCCAACCTAATTATTTGCACAACTATTTATATAAAAAACATGTACTTTTTCTACCAGAACAGTTTTTGTCTAGTTGATATCAGCATATTAAACCCATAAAGATCAATGTTTCATGTAAAACGATGTGCTTCAGACTTGAAATTATTCCTCGGTTTCCATCATCAGCTGTTCATCAATGCTGAATCATATTTGTTTTCTTTTGTTGTAATATTGTTGTAATAATCTCCCAGTTGTAATACACTGCCAGAACACGCAAAGAGGTAAATCGAAAAAAACAGACAGAGTACTGCCATTTAACGCTTTATACGTAGTTTACATCTTAAATAATAATATTAATAATAATAATAATAATGATAATAATAATACCATAATAATAAATAATATCAATAATAATATCAATAATAATATCAATAATAATAATAATAATAATAATAATAATAATAATAACAACACAATTTAGTGTTTTTAAATATTCCATTGTGACTGTATAACAGAATTCATTCCAAATCAAAATTTGTAAAGTTCCAAATGTCGTTGGCTGACATTCACGTCTTTTGTTATTTTCGACTAAATTTAGCAATTACTGTCGAATTACATTTTATGGGGGTAACATACGTGCCGCCTTATTTTAGATTTAAAATAGAATATACTATTTATGTTGAGTAAGTTACAAACGATGAGTTGCATTTTTTTCATTCGCTTGATAAGAAACTGAGTGAATTATGTAACACCGGTTTTTCTCATGGGGAAATGTGTCGCTAAGCAAATTCTAAGAATTAGCCGGTTATTACATTCACTGTATGTCCAGTGATATGTTTTATATTGTAGTTTTTATTAGATTTATATCAGGGACGTAATTACAGTATTAGTGTATCTGCTATCATACGTACAATATCGCCATTTATTAAAGTCTATTTTACAACGTATATTTCCGTAACAGCACATATTGAATAGAAAGGATATGAGGAATATATTAAATAAAACGAATGTGTTAGAAATTTTACTTACTAAAATATACCAGATAATGTATTTGGATAATATGCAAATATAAATAACCAGGTATCTATATGTATTCAATTGGCATCTACTCGAGAAAAAAAGGCATAATAAGAGTCAGTGTAATTCTTAAATGCAATTGGGTTGAATCAACACATTTAAGATAGTAGTATACAGTGGGCACACTGTAGGTTTTTATTACAAAGATTAAACTCATCAATTTGAATAGCCTATTATATACAAAAATAGAAAGGGCATGCTACGGAAAAGAAACACGTATACTTTTAAGGTAACGAGCACAAGCAAAAACGGAACATAAGCAATGATAGGTGTTTTTATTTTTACTTAATTTTAAATTATTAATATATTTTTATTTCTAAGATTCAAATAGACTTTTCTGACGTAAAAAAATATGTAATAGGAATTCACTTATTTTTTTACTAAAATTAAGAATTTATATTCGACGGAAGTGCAATAAGTAAGGCTCCTAACCAAATTCGGATAGCAGTAGAGCAACGAAACTTGGCGGCGCCATTAGTCTTTCTCTACATAGGAACCACCCAGAGTTATGCATTTCTCCTATCGTTTGATGCAGCTCTGGAAACCGTTTTTGTAGAACACCCAGATTGGTCCTCCAATCACGACGTTGCTTCAGAAATTAAGGCTGCATCATCTGGGAAACGCTTTCCTTAATAAACACTTTCATGGCTGAGAAGAGGTGAAAGTCAGAGGGTGCAAGGTCTGGAGAGTAGACATGATGGGGAAGGATTTCATAACCACACGCCCGTGCATCTGATCTGGCGACATACGATTTGTGGACCGGAGCGTTGTCCTGCAGGAGGAGGGTAGCTTGCCTGTCTAACCCCCCCTCTTGGTTTTGATTTCTTCCCTTAATTTCTTCAAAAGTGAAGCATAATATGCTCCTTTAATTCTGGTACCTGTTGCCAGGAAATATGTCATCACTACTTCGTCCTGGTCTGTGAAGACTGTGAGCATGACCTAGCCCGCAAAGGGCTGCTCCCTTGCTTCTTTCAAGGTGATGAATCCAAGTGCTTCAACTGCATTGACTGGGATTGATCTCTGGATCATAATGATGGGCCCAGGTTTGATATTGTATAATCAGTCTTTGACTCATCTTCTTGGCAGATCTCCAAATTCATCCTCGAGCACTCGACGCGTTCTTGCTTGTGGAATGGTATGACCAAACTGGGAATCAATCTGGCAGACACCTTATGTATATGGAAATGGTAATGAATGATTGTTTCCACAGACCCTGTACTAATTTTGACATCATGGGCTATATGGCGATTAGTAATGTGCCGTCATTCAAAAATGGCAGCCTAAACTTGATGGACAGATGCCCCATGAATTACAGAAAGGGGGCGACCATGTCTAGGAGCTGTGTCCACAGACTTCCGGCTATGCTTGAATTCACGATGTCAGCGTCTTACAAGGTCATATGATGGGGTATTATCACCATAAGTTTCTTTTATTTCATCAAAAGTCTCCTGTGGTGAGCGCCCTTTCAAATACAAACACCGGATAACTGCTCAACATTCAACAGGCTCCATTTCACATCTGACTCAGTTCAACCAACTGTAAATTAGTTCAGATCTGTAATTTGATAAATGACACGTAGAGATATAAATAATTGCACGTGCAAAATTTCAGCTTGATCACAAAATGGGATATGTGTCAGGGGCATTACTTATTGCACACCCTCGTATATCCTTGCCATTAGCCTACAAAATAATCACTCGAATCCTATCTTTTTCTCTGCATATACATCTATGTATACATATATACATACGTACATATATACATATATACAAATATGTGTGTGTGTGCATATGTGTGTGTGGAGTTTACTTTACAGTACATAGATTCTCTGATCTCAGCACGCAAGCTAAGCGATTGATTCGGTCTGAATGACCTCCTCGATTGACAACATTTCTGGCTGCATTGATAATAAAACCCTAGATAACACGAATGAAAAACCGCCTTTTTGTATTAAAGTTCAAGTTACAAATCCCTGTTTAAAGTAATGATGAGGAATCAATGATGTTATGTATAGATGTTTAAATGTAGTGAACAAGTGAGACTATGTAATGTATCAACCTCGTAAACTATATCCTCTTAAATATTATAACGCTGCTGTTATGGAAGCGATAGAGTTCAACGATAACAGCCTTTTCTCTACCCTGCAGCCCCTTCCCACAGAAGAGACGTAGCGAGCCTGTAATTGTTCTCTAGTTATTTCCATGGGAGTTCCTCGTCTGAGCTCCATTCTCTGGTCTCCCCTCGCCAATCTTTCTCAAAAATCACCCAACTAGCTGAAACCAGTGTCAATAATTTTCCCCACTCCCTATCTGTGCCTAAATCAAAACGTAGACACCATGAACAAAGCTTCTTTTTTAGAACTGCACGCCTGTCTAACTCTGTTCCGCTTGCATGTTTCCCTCCCGACTTCAACCTAGATGTTTTCAAGTCCAGCATAAAAAATTCCTGATGAATCGCCCCACTAAGTATTGACACCTTACCAATTCTCTAACACCATTGCTACACTATCCCTTTGATTACTGTACACACAATAACCCTTATCCCTGAGTGGCAAAAAAAAATAAATAAAATAAAATACTTGGTGTGAGCAAGCGCGATCCGAAAGCACATATAGGACAATTAAGGGTCTTCTCTGGAGATATATCTATTACATTGGCCATATCAAACTTGGCGGACATATTTTGATGTTAAATTAGAATATCTAACGAAATAGTGTGTCCAATGCCAGTTCTGCTGATGAGTAATAAGTCATGTTTGGCCTCCCGTAATTGGATTTCAGCCACTGAAAACTTTGAACGTAGACGTCTGATGTTATCGAAATTATATGCTAGTTAGCGTCACGTTTCGAAGTTTGAGTCATAGGGTTAATCCTGTTTTTTTCTGGTGAAATTTCATGAGTTTGACTCAGTTACAGGAACAAAAAGAAGTGATAACATTTTTTGCTTGTAGACCATGGAGCCGTAACCAGTTACCCATGAATTGGTCACCGAGATGGCCCCCAGTACTTTACCAGTGTTGGAAGGACTGCCTTCGTAGTGGTTAGTTCCAGATTCGACTCCTTGACTATCAGTCAGATAAGGCGAGCATAAAAGAAAATTACCTCTAGACCCCGTACTTGTGACATGGTTACAAGTATACACATTGAAACAGAAAAAAATACCACTTTTTTAGCTACTGCTAACAAAAATTCTGCCGACCAAGAATACAGCTTCTTCTTCTCCCATTGTCAGAAATTTACAACAAATGCCTTAATGAATCTAACTTCCCTGCCTGCTGAGTAATCTTCTTCTGTAGTGGCAGTTTTCAAGAATTCTGCGAAAGAACTGATCCGGTAAATTATCGCCCCATTAGCCTCCTCCCACTTTTCGCCAAAATAATAATTAGCCAAGCTCTAGTCCATCATCTTAGAGATACTAAACTTCTAACTGGCCAACAGTCTAAATTTAGGCAAGCCCGTTCCACGGAAGACATCCTAACTGTAATTTCAGAACATATATACCAGTCACTGGAAAAAGCGGGGGAGGGTAGACCGGTAGACTTAGATACATCTAAGGCTTTAAACAGGGTATGGCATGAGAGTATTCTCAAGAAAATCAGATCATATGGCATCAGTGGAGGAATACATAACATAATTAGATCCTTCTTAGATTAAATAAAAAATCTTGGTTGTCCTTGACGGTCGCACATATACACGATATGATATAAAACCTCAGGGATCTATCGTTGGAACTCTGTTATTCCTTATATTCATAAATGACCTCCCTGACAAAAGTGTCTGTGAGATGGGTATGTATGCTGACAACGCCACGCTGTATAACAGACACGACAGGAAAACAAATGAACACACATCTAAACAAATGGCAGAAACACTACTGGAAACCTCCGATCCGTAGTGGAATGAGAACAGAAATGGATGGAAACCTTCAATGCTGCCAAGACTAAACTGGTTTCCTTCAATAATTACAAGACACCTTTCCTACCGAATATAGCAATGGGCAATGACTATTTAGCTGAAAGTACATCTTTTGCACTGATCGGCCTAACGTTCACAGGAAACATAAGTTGGAACAATTACATTGAGAACATTACCAATATACCTGCGAAAAATGTGGGTTCTCTCTACCTTGCTAGAAAGCTATTAACGCCTGAAAGTATCCTATACCTCTATAAGGCCACCATTCGCCCATGTATGGAGTATTGTTGTCATATTTTGGTTGTAGCATCTGTCACTTATTTCTCGCACCTAGACAATGTTCAAAAGAGATTCGTCAATCTGATAGGTCCTGAACTGTCAGCTAAACTTCAGCCTTTGTCAGATCGACGAAATGCTGCATCCCTCTGTCTGCTCTACATACTTTAACGGTGGATGTTCGGACGAACTGAAAGCAGTTGTACCCTCTCGACGTACATCCCCCGACAAACCCGACACGCAGTTAAATCCGTCCGTTTCACAGTAGAGATCCGTAGATGTAAGAGAGATTTCTACTCCAGGAGTGTTTCCCCAGAACAGCTAGACTTTGGAATTCTCTTCCGGGTCCCTGCTTCCCCGACTAAACTGACAAGCAGAAGTTCAAGTGCAACGTGACCCGACATCTTGCTGACCAACTTCCTACAAAGTGCCCATGATAGTAGATCCTACAACAACGTGGCAATATGCCTTGTTTGGGGTGAAAATGTAATTAAAAAAAAGAAATATCAATCGTTTAAAACGAGGACCCAGAGGAAAATAAGATGAAAAGAGAGATTCATGGGAGTTGTCGACAACGCCTCCACAATGTATTATATCCTCTCTATTAAAACGAAAAAGGAAACTGATACTAATATTAAGTATTCTACGTATAAAAATACAGTAAACCAGTTTTGCGGAAAGCGTGGCGATAATTTCAACTCTCACTTACTGAAAGAAAATAAATAATTAAGTTTACAGATGTATCTTTTGTATTTCTAGAGCAACTCGGATACACCTCCTTTGAGTCGTTCTCGACTTGATTTAAATGGAAAGAATCTACCCATTATTGCTTATTTCGACACTAGACAGAACATTTATAAGTCTGTATATTTAAAAAGAATACTAATGTGGGATGATCCACAATTAGAGGACGCGTTTATGGTAACAAAAAATATTGTTAGAAAATTACAAGCCGCAAATGAACACAAACTAATTCCAACAAGTTTTAGCAGTTTCGTTGAGATGTTTAGGGACAAATGAAGAAAGTAAAGCAAGTCGGTACATACATTCATAAATGAAGGAAAAAGTATTACATGATTTAAAGAAAAAAAATAATGCTACAAGAAAATCAGCTGACAAACTTAATTCAGGAGCAATTCGGCTAGAATTCTCTCGAGTTGTTCTTGACTTGATTTGAATGGATATAATCTACCCATTCTGCTTACTGCGACACTAGATTGCGCATTTATTTGTATGTTTATTTGAACACGCTACTAAAAACGGAATGGCCTCTCCAGGTTTTAGTTTTGCAAAAGAAATGTGGGAAGACATTCAATTAAAACTTTAAGTATGCGTTTATTTTGAGGAGATTTAGTGAGCGAATTGCAAACAAATATTCATTATTCGGAAAGAAAACACAATTAGAGGTGAAAGCCTATTATCCACGGAGTTTCGAATGAATACTTTTTATTCTCGGCAAAGGAAAAGATTAAGCTAAATGCACAAAAAATTGTCTGGAATATATTTAAAGCAATTAAAGTTAAGGTTCATACTAGCGTTGAATTGAAATGTAGAATCATGAAATAGATTTACACACACAAACACACACATACACACACACACACATATATATATATATTCTAAAATATTAGATAATATCTCTTAGATAGAGTCATAAGAACAGTGGTTGATAAGTAGAAACCTGTAACTCTCAGTTGATAAGTAGAAACCTGAAACTCTCAGTTTTATGCTGGATCTCTCAGGTGTCAACACTGGGCCCAACTCTCTTCCTGATCAACATAAATGATCTTCCAAATCACATCCTCAAACTATTTATAGATACATTACCGGCCTGCAAACTAAATTGTTAAGGAGTAGATATGCTCTGTTCATCGCCCGGCTTCCATAATCCTTATTTGCTTATTCGTCGACATGACACTTAGTGATAGATCTTAATTCTTGTCTAGGGCAATGAATGCCGTTTCCCCAGCCCGACACATACCCCCTCAAAACTGGACACTTGGAAGTGCTTGAGTACCACACATGCCTGTGCAATTAGATTCGGGTGACCTTCTTCTGATGGGTTAAGGGTACCGGATTGAGAGTTCCTGGCTGCTGTTTCCGACTGGTAGTACAGGGACTTAACTCCTTGGTAGCGCTTAGAGCGGCTGCTCCATCAACAGTTGTATAATCTCGGGATGTTTGTAGTGCCATGTCGCGTATGGAAAGGGACCCTGCTCTCATCCCCGATGGGCTCTCTGAGGCCAGGTCTCCGCCATAATAAACAAAGTCTCTGACAGCATAGACGCAGAACTCTCCCTCGACACTAGCGCACGAGTACACGTATTTGGTGATTTTAATGTTCACAACAAAAACTGGCTTGGATGCAATGTTCACAAAAAAAAACTGCAGAGATGCAGCGGGCAGCACAACACATAGCTTTGCTATATCTCACTCCCTATGACAAATGGTTACGTTTCCACCCCGTTTCCCTTACTTGCAAGAACAACACGCATCACTTCTAGATCTGTTTCTGACAACAATTCCCGAGGATTGTATAAGAAATGCTTACAACTCACTCTGGAACGCTGATCATGCAATGATAATGGTCGAAATCACCCTAAATTCTAAACCCAAAACTGAAGGGCCATCGCTCAAAACAACGGGATATTATAAAAAGGCTTACTGGGAAGCCATCAGAGATCTTATCAGAGATGCTTCATGCGGAAATATTTGTTTTCTTTTCCTGCTGAACAATGCGCAAATGAGACCACTGTATGGTTAAAAACAGCAATTGGAGTACAGGTTCCCATGCGGAAATGTCATAGCAATCCCCACTCTCCCCAATGGCTTACTTTTATTTGCGTAACTGCCATTATTAAAAGGCTTAAACCGACATAAGTCCAGTTCAAAAAGACAGAAGACTATATAAGCTAGAAGTAACGTTACGAAATAAATAGCGACAGCTAAGAGACAATTTACTGAAACCACAAATATTAGGAACTCGTTACTTCTGGATAATCTACAACAGTGTAGTAAATAATGGGCAATCAACAATTCCCCTACTCCCCCGCTAGCTAACAATAACAAGGTAGTTTTGATCAGCAACCGACAAGGCTAACATGCTTTCCAGCCGGTTTGCCTGAAACGCACAACTGGACTCTTCCAAACACACCATGCCTGACTTTCCTTTGCGGACAGACGCCACGCTAGACGATCTTAAAATCACGCCTGCTCAGGTGCATGCTATCAATAAAAACTTGCCACTTCAAAGCATGTGGACCAGATCTCATCCCAGTTGTGCTATCAAATAGTGATCAGCCGTAGTAGCTCCAGTACTCTCCAAACTCTACAACAAATACCTTAATGAATCATGCTTTGCGGACTGTTGGAAAAATACTTCTGTGGTAACAGTATTGTAGAATTCTGGCGAAAGAACTGACCCATCAAATTATCACCCCATTAGCCTCCTCTCACTTTTCGCCAACATATTTGAGACCATAACTAACCATGCTCTAGTCCGTCAACTTACAGATGCTAAAGTTCTGACTGACAAACAATATAGAGTTAGACAAGCCGGTTACACAGCATACATCCTAACTGTAATCTCTGAACGTATATACCATTCACTGTGCAAAGAGGGGGAGGGCAAAGCGTAGCTTAAGATATATCTAAGGCTTTTTAAAGTGTATGGTCTCCTCAGGATAATTAGATCATATGGTATCACTGGTAAAATACTTAACATAATTAAATCCTTAGTAATTGTCTGTATGCTTGAGATGAGGTGTTTTCCTTCATTGTGATTGCCGGACTGACATCCTCATCTTGGTTGTTATAGTCACACCGTTTCGGCCGTTTTGTCCTCCGGTCTTCATCAGGTGTTGTGTATCGAACTGGAGAATCGTTTGTTAGGAGTCTCGAACACAACCCTTTATTATTATTACGGGGGTACCGTGTTCGGACTCCAGCTAGGCTCTGGGACATAGTTGCTGATTCTCTGTTTGAATGTTACTTTTCACTGACTTCGTTCAGGATTGAAGTCAGCACCCTTAGGTAACTGTAAACTTTGATGCAACGTCTAGGACCAATCGTCCATATGTCACTAGGAAAATTGTTAATTGGTTGTTGTTAATGTTAAACCTATGTTTTTATTCAGGGTTTCTCTCTCTATTAGAGGTGTCCAAATTGCATTCTGCTCTATGCTTGGTTTGCTCAGTAGGTTCTAAAGTCCGAGCATGTTAGCTGTTTCTTTAAGGTTTCTTACTTTCTTACATGTAAAGAATTCTGCGCACTTCACGGAAGTGATCAAGGGAGCACCCATTAGTACAAACCAAATGGTAAGCCTAGATTTTGTTAGCCTGTCCACTGAAGTCCCAGCTAGTGAGACACTAGCAATAATTCTAGACAAACTAGCTGCGGAACTCTACATAAAGGAGCGCACATGTGTACCATTGCCAAACGTAATGGAAATGCTGACATTCTGCATAGAAACAACCTACTTCAGAATGGGCACTGCCCTATATCGACAAGAGGAAGGGCTAGCAATGGGCTCGCCATTATCACCAGAAATGGCGAACATATACATGGAATACTTCGAAGACATGGCCTTAGGTTCAGCTCCCTTAAAGCCAAACATGTGGCTAAGATACATTGATTATATCTACATACTCTGACCACATCTAGAAGACACACAGACTCTCCTAGACCATGTGGACTCAATAAGACCGTCGATACAGTTCACAATGGAGAAAGAAAAATATAACCAACTTGGCTTCCTTGATATACTTATATCACGCGCAGAGCGTGAGTTTTAGAAATCCGTATATCACAAGCCTACCTTCACTGGACAATACCTAAACTTCAACTCCCATCACCCATAGAGTATCGAACATGAGACCGCACACTGGCTACAACATCGAGCAGAGGCAATAAGTAGTGACACCATTACATACCACCAAAAGATGGTCAGGTGAAGAATACCCTCCGTCGTAACAACTACTCCGATAGTATACTATCCACCAGACATGTTAATAGTATAAGATTTAATGAAACCCAAAAACCTCCAACGGTCTACCTACCATACATACGAGGCGTCTCCGAAAAGATTCAGAGAGTATATGCCCCCTACAACATCATGACGGTATTAAAGAGCGTGTCAACACTCAAACGACACCTAGTACGAATGAAGCCCCGCCTGGAGAAGAATATGGCCAAGAACTGCATATACTTCATCCCTGCATTTGTAGAAAATTTTACAAGGGTGAACCATACCGCGCCCTTAAAGGAAGGGTGGAAGAACACTTAAAAGCGGTAACTAAAGAGGAGACGGAAAAATCGGGTATAACAAACCATGTCCGGATGGAGAGGGGGGGCTATCGCCCCTTATGGGATGAAGTAAAAATAATAAACGGAAGGCCCCCTGGAAAGTGAGAAAACTTAAAGAAACAGCTCATGCTCGGAGTTAACACCCTACTGAGCAAAATATGCGTACAGCTGAATGCAATTTGGGCACCTCTAATGGAAAGAGAAAACCTTGAAAAAAATCATAGGTTGAACATTAACAAAAAACAACTAAGAACGCTGCATCCAAGTTTACAGTTATCCAAAGGTGCTGAGTTCAATCCTGAACGAAGACAGTGAAAAGTAACATTCGAAAAAGAGACTTAGCAACTAATTTCCAGAGCAAAGCTGGGGCCCGAACACGGTACCCCCGTAATAATAATAAAGGGTTGTGTTCGAGACTCCTAACAAACGATTCTCCAGTTGGATACAAAACACCTGATGAATGCCGGAGGGCAAAACGACCGAAAAGCTGTGACTATAACAACCAGGATGAAGAAGTCAGTACGACAATCTCAATGAATAATTAAACCCTTAAGGATAATAGAAAATCCATGTTTCCCTCGAGGATCGTATATCTACACAATATGATATAAATGCGGGAGTGCCTCAGGGGTGAATCCATGGACCTCTATTGCTCCAATTATTCATCAATGACCGCAGCACACAACTCTATAACAAGCATGACAGGAAAACAAATGAACACATAACTAAAGAAATGGCAAAACCTCTAGAGGATAAATCCAATCTGTAATGGAATGGGAACAGAAATGGATGATCACATTCAATGCTGCCAAGGCTAAACTGGGTTTCTTCAATAATTACAAGAAACCTTCTAGCAATGATCAGTTACCCTCTATCTGAGAGTACTTCTTTCAAACTGCTTGGCCTAACGTTCACAGGAAACATGAGTTGGAACAATCTCATTGAAAACATTGCCAGGGCCGCTGCGAAGAAGGTGGGCTCTTTCAACCGTGCTAGAAAACTACTGACACTTGAAAGAATCCTGTACCTCTATAAAGGCCATGTATGGATTATTGCTGTCACATTTGGGCTGCTGCATCTGCTTCTAGTCTCTCGCTCCTTGACAAGGTTCAAAAGAGAGTCGACAATCTGATAGGCCCTGTACTGGCATGTAAGCTTCTACCTCTGTCCCATCGACGAAACGTTGAATCCTTCTGCCTATTCTACAAGTATTTTAATGGTGAATACTCTGACAAATTGCAGACACATGTGCCCCCACGACGTAGACACCTTCGACGAATCCGACAGGCAGCTAAATCCCACCCACACGCAGTTGAGATTCCTAGGTCTCAAAGATATTTCTACTCCAGTAGTTTCTTCCCCGGAACCGCTAGACTCTGGAATTCCATTCCAGGTCCCTGCTTCCTCAACTCTATTGACATGCAGAAGTTCAAGTGTAACGTGAACCGACATCTTGCTGCCCAAATCCCTACATAGTTGCCCAGTATGTGCTGCCTCTGATAGTATCCCCCTTCACCAAAGTGGCAATGCACTTTGTTTGGGGTGAAAACATAATTAAACAAAAGTTTTGTTGATTACACTACTATCCATGGTACCACATGTACCAGTGTGAACCTCCAAATCTCTCTGATTCTCTCTCCTCTGTTCTTCAGCAAGTCGTAAATGGGGAAAGAGGCGGCTTTTCACTTTCAATGCATCAAAAAACAAGATTTTATATTTAATCACCAACGCCTAGATCAATTGAAATGAATGGCTCTCGTCTTGAGCAGGCCTCGGGTTTTGACAAGCTTCTAGCCTTGACCTTTATTCCTGATCTTAAAGGGAGCACACTCATTACACCCGTTGCCAAAACCTCTGGGAAAATGTCGGGCTCCTTCTATCGATCCAGTAAATATTTTACTGCTGTGCGATTATCTATCTATATGACAGACAGGTATGCCCAAGGATGGAGGACTGTTCCAACATCTAGGCAGGAGCTGCTAGAAACCACTTTTCCTGTTTTAATGGAGTTCAAGATAGACTTTGTAGACTCGGAGGTGAGGTCATTTTCTATTCCCTGCAACCTCTTTCTCATAGAAGAGATGTTGCGAGTTATCTCTTCTTTATCGTTTTTTTTTGCTGACAAGTGCTGGGCAGAGCTCTAAGCTATGTCGTCCGACAGATTTTCACAAGAAACGCCCGTCTTGCAGAAAACACTATCAATATGTTCTCCCACTTTTTATCTGTACCCAAGCCTAAAAGTAGATTCCATGAACAAAGCTTATTTCTTAGAAGTGCACGCCCATGGAATTATATTCCGTATCCCTGCTTTCTACCTGACTACAATAAGTGTGTCTTCAAGTCTAACGTAAAGAAGTTTTTGATGAGCAGTTCGATTTAACAAATTTACCGAATTTCCTTATTAACAATTACTATATTGTCCAATTTCTAGTGTACCCATTTTAACCCTTATCCTCGAGTTGCATTTTGGTCTTGACACATGGGGGTATGCCTATATATATATATATATATATATATATATATATATATATATATATATATATATATACATACACACACACACACATATATATATATATATATTATATATATATATATATGAATCTGTTTCATATTTCTACATTTTACTTTCACGCTAGTACAATTTTGTATGCGTTTTGCTTACTTTTTCCTATGACGAGAATTAAAAGTATTTATTCCAAATATATCTCATATAATCTCCATCTCTCCCTCTCTGTCTCTCTCACTCTTTCTCTCGCTCTCTCTCTTTATATATATATTCATATATATATATATATATATATATATATATATATACACACACATATATATATATATATATATATATATATATATATATATATATATATATATATATATATATATATATATATATATATGGGTGTGTTTAATCTGGCAGAACGGTGGTTCATTAAAATTGTGTGATTTGCGTCCGCGCCTGGTCCAAAAAGTATGGAAATAAAAGTGTTTTTGATATAGATGTACGTAAGAATAATGTCATAAGTATGTTTGAACTTAAACAGGGATGGTATAATTAACTTGTGGGGTCTGCGTTCGCGCATGCCATCCATAGAATGGAAATAGGCACGCATTTTAATAAAGCCGTTTCATATCTATCTGCGTAAGTATACTTTGATTATTGGGTTTTAGTTTGAAGAAATATGGTATAATAAAATTATGGTGTGTTCGTTCCCACCTGACCTCCGTAGAATGGAAATATGTCACAAAGTTTAACAAGGTTTTCTAAATATAGATCCACAGAATATTATCATAAGAGTTACAGTGTGAACAGGTATGGTATAATAAATTATGGGGGTTATCTATTTTATTTTTACTTTCATCCTATTTTGCTTTGGTTTTTATGCACCCAAATTCGGAAGCTATATCTTTACAACCATTTCTTTTCATAACCTCTCATACTTTCATAAACCAGAGTCCATTTTCTGTAGATTTTTTTGGAACCCAGTCAACGACTTGTACATTTGCTACTATAGTATATATATGTGTGTGTGTGAGTGTGTGTGCGTGTGTGTGTGGGTGTGTGTGTGTAGAGAGAGAGAGAGAGAGAGAGAGAGTGGGAGTAAGTCTTGAAATTATGGCTATTAAACTACACAGACTATTCCGCATTGAATTCCCGAAGTAATTTTACTTAAACAGGAGATATTTTGTGTAGCTAAATTTCCATAAACATGTTCATAATTTACGACCAAACTCTACCTAGATATTTAGGACTATTGAGGAAAACATTGAAAACACGCATAAATTTGTATCCTCGCATTTACTTTATGTGATTTAATAAGGTAATAATATACACACCCCCACACGCGCAGACACCCCCCCAAAAACACACAGATATAAGTATATATGTGTGTGTGTCTGTGTGTGTGTCTGGTTGTGTGTGCGCGTGTGTGAGTGTGGTTGAATCTCTGCAATATATAGAACTCCTACGATATTATTACGTGTAAAAAAGGGAACATTGTTCCGGAATGCGTATGTTAAGGAGAAACTATTTGAATAATGGAAACAGTAAAAATCTATACAAATGATACAAAAGATGATATATTTACAGGTGAAATGTGTTGCAATGACGGATTAATCAATTGAATTATTCATATCTTTATGTTAATGATTGAAAACAGTGTTTTATTCAAGCTGTCTCTGCCATATATGAAACATCCAATTATATTAATACTTAATGTAACGATTATATATATATATATATATATATATATATATATATATATATATATATATATATATATATATATATATCCACATGCAGTACTGTGTCGCTGTATCACATCTCATCAGTGCGGCGCGAAAGGAAATTACCTCAAGCCAGGATCGAAACCCTACCCCCCGTGAGACAGCCAATGCTTCAACTCATTGTGCGTTATCGGGATCTGCTCTGCGGGTAGTGAATTTACGATGTTTGTACATCGTTCGAATACCTAAGCTAAATTTGTAGACACAACGACCATCGCTTAATACGCTCTTGCTATATCGTTTCTCACTTCCTAATATGCTACATCTCAATATAAGGATATTTATTATCATCAACATACAATGCTGTTTCTCTGTATCCTAGTTCATCAGTGCGGCCATTCAGGCAACTACCTCAATATATATATATATATATATATATATATATATATATATATATATATATATATATATATATATATACGTATATATTTATATATATGTATATGTATGTGTGTGTCTGTGTGTATGTATATTCTATGTGTAGCATTAGTAAAAAATCCGGTCGTGTGTGTTTTTACACGTAGTATACATGCATCCGAATACATTAAATTTATACACATATGACTGATATTAAGATAGTAAATACATTAATTCAGTTTAGTAAAAGTTTTTCAATCTCGAACTTTAAATCAAATTTAATTTTAATGCAAGATTTTTAATTGTATGTCTTCATTCCATGGTAATTAATTCTGAGAAGGACGGAATATGCAGATAATCACACGTTGTTGCTATCGTCTCGGGTGTCATGTTAAAATTTTGCGAAGTTACCAGTTAATGTGCGTGATGTGATGTTCGAGTGTTTTGTGTTTTTCAAGCTGAAATTGATTTATTTCATTTGTCTGATAAACGTTTTTATTTAATTAATCATTTAAATATTAATTCCAATTGATTTACATGTATGTAGTCTACATTCAATACTTTTTCTTGTTTTATATCAATTCAATAATAATATGTACCTCTGCTCAGTATTTGCTTCAGTACAAAAACATGTTTTGTCATTTTCATAATCAGAAATGTCTGTGACAAATGACTAATAAGTCGAAAACACATAATCATACAAATAATTACTTTAAATAATAAATTACACTCATGATGTCATTCAATATTCTATAAAACTAGGTAATTGAGTTTACTCAACTATTAACAATCTAGTCACATATAAGTGGTGTATTATGCATGCCCATTTCTAAAACAATAGTGTGTTACAATATCTAGTAATGTCATGCCCTGCATTATTTATTTGTAACACTATATTAAGCTATTTAAAATGTATTTGCATGTTTATTATTGTCTAACTGTTTTTGTCTGCAACGAAGATACACTATTTTATTTTTTATCGGCATTACGAGTCATACAATTTATGTTTCAAATTGATGCTAAGCGGCCTTTCTGGTGAGAGGCATATTTAACTTTTCTCAGTTTATAAATGGTATATATATATATATATATATATATATATATATATATATATATATATATATATATATATATTCATGTATATATATATTTATATATATACATATATATATATATATATATATATATATATAATCATGTAATTGTTAAAAGATTGCCTCTAACAGACTCATCGATTAACTTTATATTTTACTTGGAATTTTACGTCTTTATAATATATAACATTATACATTTGTATGGGAATTTGTAAATGCCTTTTAAAAACAGAATTAGACGCAGATCTTAAACTTCCAGCCGAGCCCCTCACCAAAATGTCGCCTTCTCCAACTTCACGAGTCTACGTTCCAACCTTTTAAAGGTTGATCGCCAATGACAAGATACTAAACCAGACGTATTATCCCAAAGCGAACCTTACACTGAATCAAATATTTCTCTAGAAACCTATGGAATTAAAGTTTACTCTAACTTAACATCCTTATCGGAAACCCAAGATCGCCATGTGCATGGAATATTGTCCTACATAAAAGATAGCTTTCCATGTGGTAATGGCATCTCAATCGAAGACCCGTGATCACCATATATGTGCATTTGGGTTGCACTTTCTTACACCACTGCTTTTATATTTACCCTCTATCTCTCCTGCAACATTATATCGGTGATAATTGGCCACATTCTATCCGTTCATCCTTTGGTCAACATTTACGTCTGTAGAAACTTCAATGTTCACACGAATCGTTAACCCACTCAAAAAGACAGATTATGACAGGAGATTCTGTCGAGATTTCTCTATTCGTTTTGACCTCACTCGGGTTGTTCGTGAACCTATCCGTGTGGCCGATATTGACAGTCCCTATGCGAGTCCCCTAGATCTCCTCCGCACAACTTTCCCTGGGTGATGTTAATCTTCCGTTCCGTCTCAACTGGGATATTCCGACCATTTTGTTGTAATAATTTAAATAAATTCGTAAAAAATAAATGCAAAAGGTAATAAATCCTCAGGCGTATTTCCCTATATCTATATTCTATGGCTGACTGGAATAGCGTCCATACATTTATGTCAGATCTACTTTGTAAATCGATGTTTACGGTGGATGTGTCCTCTATATTATCAGCCATTATTGAATGGTTAATTGTAAAGTTCTATAACCTGGCAACATTTTCAGCAAAAAACCCAGAGTCATCCGATGGTCTCTCTGGAATCTGCTGCTTCCATTTCGTACTTTTCCAATAATTCCAAAGTAATAGATATACAGAGTCTAAATTCGTTTTTAAGGCTGCCAGTGTAATGCAAAACAATAGAGAGTTGTATGCTCAGTCTGCCAACGACAACGTGGTTGAGCAGCAGCTAGGTTCCCACTAGTTTAGCAAAAAGCAGACATGATCCTGATCAGAAGTGTGTGCTCTATCCCAATTATAATCAATAGGTCTATGTTAATCTTGTCAACACCAGGAGAAGCCAGACTCCTTTCCAAGAAGTTTGCACCTAATTCTATCCGATGCGACCCGAGCCGCCAACAATCCATATTTGCTCCTGTATCAGCACACATGTTATGCAACATACACATATCTATGCGTGATGTTGCCAAGCCAATCAAAAATCTGGATTCCAGTAAACGAACTTGTTCTGATGTATTCTAATTATAGTGCTCAAAAATGTACAACCAAAATTTGCTTCCATAATAAAAAAAGCTGTTTAACCGTTGTATTAAGGATAATTGCTTTTCAACATCCTAGACAATCAGTATCCTCTGCGTCTTGAGTAAGGTAACGGTATATGTGCTATCTGCCATTATTATCCGTATACAATAGAAAAGTAGTCGACCACTCAGCAAAAGTTAGCTTCTAAGGGGCAGGCAATATGGTTTCGGTTCTGCTATATCGGCAGCATATGTACTTACGATTATATCTAATAGATTAATCGAATTTCTCGACAAAAGCTTCCTTTGTAAGTCAATTGCTCTTGCAATATCAAACACCTTTGATAGGGTATGACCTAAAGATTTCATATTATGATATTCCTCTAAATGTAATTTCTCTTATTAAATTATTGTTGTCTGAAAGATTCATAAAGGTATTTGTTCATGGGCAGAAATCAGAAGCGCATAGCATTTATAGTGCAGCCAGTAGGGCTCAATCCTTGGTCCAAATCTCTTCCTGATATACAACAATGATCTTCCATATCAAATCCTTAGATCTTTCATTGATATTCATGCTGCTGACAGTGCCATCTATTGCAGCACATGAAAGGTCGTAAACGACCAAGCTCTCTCCGATTCTATATCATCTGATCTTGAACGTGTAGTACAAAAAGGAGAAAATGTCTGGCCACTAAAATTCATCTTACTTCAATGTTTGTCTTTACATCATGACCGCTCTGATCCACATGTGGTATCAATTAAAATGGATGGATCTCGTCTTGGAATGGCCCAATGTTTTGACAAGATTCTGTGTTTGACTTTTACTCCTAATCTGAAAGAAAACACTTGCATCAAATCCTTTGCCTCGGTCGCTGTCAAAATAGTGGGTCCTCCTATCGATCGAGTAGATATAGACATGCTGATTAATTATCTACCTATATAAGAGTAAGGCATGTCTAAGGATGGGGTATTGTTGACATATCTGGTTAGGAGCAACTAGAAAGGCCGAATACTGCTTTGAAAAGTTACAAAAAAGATTGCGTAGCCTAATCGCGATGCCATCTTTCCATCGCTGCAACCGTTTTGTCACAGAAAAGACGTTGCGAGCCTGTCTCTGATTTTTCGTTTTTTTCATGGTAAGTGCTCATCTGAGCTATAATCTATGGTTTCCACTTTCCTACCAGTTACGGGACCACTCGTCCATCTCCAAACACCATCAATACTTTTCCCATACTCTTTATATGTGCCTAGACCTAAACACGGCTTTCATGAACAGACCTTCATTTTCCTCACTCTACACACAATGTAGAACTCTCTTCCACTTGCCAGCTGTCCAGCTTACTATAATATGGCTGTCTACAAGTCCAACGTAAAAAAAAGCATGAAGAGATATTCCTTTTCCGTAATCCAATATACCAAATTTACTCTTCTAACGGTTACTATGCTAGTGTCGTTTTGTCTACTGTACACACTTTAACTATTATCCTTCTTATTATAGTGCCTTCTGGGGCGTGATAAGTGGTGATTCATACGTAAATAAACAAAACTCCGAATGATTTTTAAGGCTTCTACGAATCTATATACATTTGCTCTCAATATATTTTACTGGAACAAAATCTCTCACTTTGTCTATAATGTGCAGATGTTTCGTTTAAAGATATATAAACCATTGCGACTAGACAATTTATAAAGAATTGTAACACTTTATATGTATATATCTCGGAAATTTAACCGAACGTGGAAAACGTGTATCTCTGTGTAATTAGTTACCTGACATTTTTGATTTATCAGAAGTAATTAACAAGACATAAATATAAGAGTAAGATATAAAAAAACAAAACACACACAAATTTTGTGACTAAAACTGGCCATATAACTAAAGTAAAGGTAAGGTAAAGAGTAACAGTTTCTATCATAAAAACTAGAAAACATACACCTTATTCAGTTCAAATATGTACTTAAACATGAGCATCATCATTTGCCATAGAGATACTTACTGATAATTAACAATAAAAAATAATGCTAAATATGATAAAGAATAAGCCGGGAGCGAGGGGTATTCAATGCATTAATTTAAGTATTGAGATTCGCACTAATCGTCAATTCCATCGACTTGTCTGTGCGAGTTTTGTGAATTTGGGATCGTAATGGGAAATAGTTAATAGTGAAAACCCTGCGATTTACTTTGCGGCTTGATTGTCCAAATCAATTCATTCTCACTTCATTACACTCATTCTATTCATTGGATCATTAAGGAATGATTGTTGTGCTACTGCCGCCTTAATGCACCGCTGCTGACGCGTCAACGTGAGCTGAATAGGCGAAAGGCAAATCTATTTAAGATGAGGCAAAAAGGATATGCGCATATGCGTGCGCGCGTCCAAAAAGAAGCGTCTGTATCTGTGTGTAGCACTATACTAATGTATGCATTTATGCATTTATATATATAACATGTGTGTATACATATATGTATATATATATATATATATATATATATATATATATATATATATATATATATGTGTGTGTGTGTGTGTGTGTGTGTATTTCTATGAATATGTGCACATAAATATATGCATATATATTTACATATGTTTGGAAATAGTGTATTTAGGCAGCATTCCTTCATTCAGGCAAGCATTATAAAAACAACGGATATACCTTGCTTAATGATTCATTTTTTATTTTTCGACCTGTCGTGAGAAATTTTTTCTTCAAGATGAAAGGTATTTACAAATGTTCCATGGTTCACACGAGCGCTTTCGATTCTTTCATGTATCATCATCAGGTGGAGATAAAATATTAAAGATAGAAGTGAAATATATAATTACTAATGATAAAAAGAGTCACTGAAAAGTCGATCAAAATATACATTTACGAGTTTTTTTTGTTTTTTTTATACAGTGATCACCATATATCAAGGCCCGGAAGCCACTCAGGGATATGGGTTATTGCAAGTACATTACGTTAGTGTGGAGATTTGATTAAGAGTTTACTTAAGGGGGCGGTTCATTAGGAATTTGTTAACATTGGACAGTAAGACATCCAAGATGTAGCCCGGTGGGAAGCAGGCAGACGGAACAGAGACCCACAGGCGTGCAGTTCTAAGAAAGAAGCTTTGTTCATATAATCCACGTTTTGATTTAAGCACAGATACAGAGTGTGGGAAATTTTTCACATTGGATTCAGCTAGAGGGGTGTTTTTGTTGAAAGATTGGCGAGTGGGGACATGAGATTGGAGTTCAGACGAGCACCTGCCATGGAAATAACGATAAAACAAGGATAGGCTCGCAACGTCTCTTCTGTGGGAGAGAGGTTGCAGGGTAGAGAAAAGGGCATCCCCCACTAAGCCACAAAGTCTATTTTGTATTCTGTCAAGGCAGGATAGGCTGTTTAGCAGCTCCTGTCCAGATATGGAAACAGTATTCCATCCTTGGACGTACTTGGCTTTTATATAGATAGAGAATTGCATCAGTAGGGAGATATCTTCTGGAGCGGTAGAAGAATCCCACCGTCTGCCAGCGACATTGGCAACAGAATTGATGTACGTGTTCCATTTCAGATCAGGAGTAAAGGACAAAGCCAGAAGCTTATCAAAACACGGGGCCTCACCCAGACGAGAGCCATACATCACAAATGGTGCCAGATAGGGATCACAGCGTTGATGATGTAAGGATAGGAGTTTGGTTTTGGATGCATGAAAGGTAACCGGCAACCTCTTCCCCCACTGAACCACGCGCTCGAGATCAGAGGAGAGAGAATCAGAGAGAACTTTGCCATTTACAGCCTTTGATGTGTTGCCGTAGATGGTCGTGTCATCAGCATAGATGTACACGAATGATTTAAGTATGTGTTTAGGGAGGTCATTGATGTAGATCGAGAAGATAGTTGGGCCCAGGATTTACCCATTCGGGACTCCAGCATTTATATTGCAGGCCTCCGATTTTTGTCCATCTACCACTACTCTTATGAGCCTATCGGAGAGAAATGATTTAATGATTGAGAAAACATTTCCAGTAATACCCTAGCTGGAAATCTTGTGAAGTAGACCCTTATGTCATACCTTGTCGAAGGCCTTTGATATGTCAAGAGCAATTGCCCTAGAAAGGAAGCCTTTGCCAATAGATTCACTAATCCTGTGGGATATAACCGTCAGCACATCTGCGGTAGATGTTGCGGAGCGGAAACCATATTGTGTGTCTCTAAGGATGTTATTCCAGCTGAGGTGGTTGACTATTTCTCTATTTAATATGGATTCCAGCAACTTACTCATAATACACAGGAGACGTATTGGTCTGTACTGAGATGGAGATGACTTATCACCTGAATACTTTAATACAGGGCAAACTGATGAGGTCTTCCATGGGGTCGGAAAATAATTCACCTTAAGGCAGCACTTAAATAGTTTCGTAAGTATGGGAGCAAGTTCTGGTTGAAGCTTTTTTAACACTATAATGGGATGCCATCAGGGCCAGTTCCTTTACTGGAATCTAGGTTCTTGATTAGCTTTGCGACTTCATGCACAGATATTTATATGTTACCTAGCTTGTTCTGTGTTATAGGAGGAAATATGGGGAGTTGATGCACTTCGTCGCATACTGTAGAATTAGCTGCAAAGTTCTTTCCAAGTAGTTTCGCCTTGTCTGACGCTGACGAGATGACCTCTGGTCCATTGATAATGGTTGGGATAGAACGCACACTTCTGTTTAGGATCCCATTTGTTATTTGCCAAAACTGGGGGGAACCACGCCGCTGGTCAGCTACCTTGAATTTAACAGACTAGGCATATATCTCTCTTGCATTTTTATTACTCTTTACAGTGTTTGCTGACGGGCCTGAAAGCTGCTTTAGCCTCAGTGCATCTATTACGTTGGTAGCTATGGAAAAAGTGATTCTGTGCGCGATAGCAGCAGCACATTCTGGGGAGGACTAAATGGCTGTTAGGTTTTAAGAGTGATAAAATACTCGATTAAAAATTAGGATGATAAAAGGCAATATTAATAAAACCAGTCGTATACTGGTTATGCTATGGCTACTTTCAAAATTAATGCTATTTATAGATGGGGGCTGGGTTTTTATATATAGTGCTGCAAGTGTTTTTAATTGTTTACAATTACTTTCTCGTTGACAAATCCTTGTGTTGTCCACGACGACATTTCTAAGATTAGAGGGGAACAACTATGTTGATTTGTTAAATGCTGGTATATTGAGCTAGTACTGTTCAAATGCATTGTTAATCGACGGGACAGTGTTGTTTTTGTATCTCCAATATATTTTCGGAGTTACACTCTCCTAAGAGGCATTGAAATTTGTACACAATATTAGATTGCTCCAACATTTTTGTCGCCGGCGAAGAGTTATTTTTAACGATGAGGTTCTGGGTTCGATACTTCTTATATTATATAATACAACTAATCTCAGAAGTGTTCTCTTGAATTGTTTTTTCTTCCACTCTAAAATTTTGTGTCATTTCGTTTTTATAACATACGTTCATAGGTTTAGTGTTAGTAGATTGACTAGGATTGCTGTAAAGGTTTTTTTTTTTATATATGCGTATACATAAATATATTTACACGTATATAAGATATGTATAACCGTATAAAATATATATATTTGTGTATATATATACATATATATATATATATATACGTGTATAAAAATAGGTAAATAATTATATTAATATATACATAAGTGTACAAAAATATATATGTGGGTATATATATATATATATATATATATATATATATATATATATATATATATATATATTCATACACAGTCATCACGTCATAACGTCATATCCTTTTATGTTTTGTAATCTATTGAAGTGACTAGTATAGTTCAATTCAAAATATTAGAAAGTTTTATATTTAACCATATTTTATATATTTATTTTTATGGATATATATATATATATATATATATATATATATATATATATATATATATATATAATATATATATATATATATATATATATATATATATATATATATATATATATATATATATTGGGTGCATACGTGAATGCCCGTTCTTATATGTTCATGTATTTAAGAATGACGTGCCACCTTCATAGTTGGAACCATTTCTTCTTCCTCTTGATTTAGTCACCACTGCGTAGAAACCCCTTTAAATAGACTGATTAAGGCCCAGGAATCGGCCGCTGATATTTACTCGTGAAATTGCTTTAATTTGTTTTTCATTATACTATTTTAAATTCGTGCACATCATTGATAGAAATCAAATGAAGAAATTTTATTTTTATACACCTCGTATTCTATTTTTTAAACCTCTGTACATGTATATATATATATATATATATATATATATATATATATATATATATAAATATATATATGCACGTTAATCAATCTATCAATGTACCTATCTATATATCTATGAGTATGTCTACGTATGTGCGTATCTATCTCTTTCTCTCTCTCTCTCTCTCTCTCTCTCTCTCTCTCTCTCTCTATATATATATATATATATATATATATATGTGGGCCTCGTTTTTTTAATAAGCCCGCATATATATATATATATATATATATATATATATATATATATATATATATATATATATATATATATATATATATATATAGTAATTTATAAAATATATATGGCGATTAAGCTACACTGAATGTTCGGCGCTTCATACACTATAGGATTCGTCAGGGTTATGCGCGAATTCTGTGGTTGTTTCTTGCTTTTATATATGTGTAGGATTTAGTTAGCCAATCAGCTTTCTAGTATCCACCGCGCCACTTGCTATCAGCCAATGGGCATGCATTTTATCGAACAAAGGATCTAGGTTAGGGGTTTAAGGAAGACGATATTCCTCATTTCTTCTCTTTTTTATATTTAAATATACATATGTGTACACACATACACGCACACATACACATATATATATACATATATGTATATGTATGTATATATATATGTGGTCGTTTATGTATATTCATGTTATTTAATTTATTTATTTGTTTGTTTACTATTGTATTTGTTAGTTTTAAAAGCTGTTTTGTATCACTATCCTGGAGTAAGTTTTATTTTGTGAACAGAATGGTTGCTATTTCTCGTCTACAATTTAATAGATTTTGGGATTCTTTACAGTACAGGATAACAAGTTTCTCATGGAGGCATACTTTACAGTGGTCATCTAAATGTCTGCAGATGGTAGCTTGTCTTCATTTTTTCCATTCGACTACCGGCGAATGTCCGCTTTCTTTGAGTTCCCAGTATTTATTCGCTAGTGTTGTTTTTATACGGTGTGTTTTTTTTTTTTTTAATATACTTTTGTGGTCATAGTATCGGGTTTTGAAATCTAAGGAAATCATTCTTACGTAATATTCCTTGTTATTCGGGGTTTCTTTCGCAAATATTGTTGCTTGATAAACGACGCTTTTTGTTAGACATTTCTTTTGAACTGAGCAAAATGTGCGGTGTCTACAGTTGCAGTTATCTGTTCAACTGTAGCTACCGCACACTTTGGTCAGTTCAAAATAAATGTCTAACAAAAAGCGTAGTTTTTCAAGCAACAATATAAGTGCCATCCTTTCGGGAATCTTTAGTTCTCTCTCTCTCTCTCTCTCTATATATATATATATATATATATATATATATATATATAGAGAGAGAGAGAGAGAGAGAGGGAGTTAGGGAATTATAAAGTATATAATATTAAGAATACTGAAATCCCGCACTTTAGCAAATTTGTATAGAGTTTAAATAAACAATGCCGTATTCAATTCATTTTATCTAGGTTATTAGCCACTATCTTATGTAATTTTCTAAGTTTAGAAAAAAATAAGTCGTTATATTGAAATGCAACATTATATCATTGGAGCAACCCTATCATAATAGCAGCATCAAAAAAGAAAAGTCGCTATTTTTTCAATAAATATATGTTCTATAAATTTTTATGAATTCTACATTTTCTACAATACTTCCATTGAACTCATCGTAACTTTGCTAGACGCCAATACCATTATATTTCTATTAATCAATTCAGAAATAAAGAACTTAACTCTTCTCAATGTACGCCCTCGTCGGATTGGCTCAGGTCAGCCAATTATATTACTCCCGAATCCAAAGACCATAAACAAAAAAAGATAAATGCAGTTAAGCTTACAAAGGTGTTAAATACCTACATTCCATTTATGCAAATATAAAAGTAAATAGCGTAACGGTTAACATATTTTTTTCCGCGTTTGGAACAGCTTACAACCTATAGACGATGACATGTTTTTCGTTTGATATTCTGGGGATTTTTTAAAAATATTTACATATTTTTTATTCGCATTTACTGTAACTGTGGACGATGTTAATTATTTACTTTAAACGATTACCAACGCATTCACTATATTGCCTAGTGTTTGTAACCATGTTTCAAATGTAAAATACCATAATTTAATATGTTATTATTAGGAGAATTAAAGATGTATGCATTTAATGCTATTTTTCTCTAAGAAAATCTGTCTCTTTCTGTGACTTTAAGTACTAAATCTATTCTTTTTTAAATTTATATATTTATATATATATATATATGTATATATATAAATATATATCTGTATATATATCTGTATATATATATATATATATATGTGTGTGTGTGTGTGTTACGAAGTAAAATATGTTTGTCGCTTCCAATATTTTATTTTCATATAAAACGTCTAAGTCGGAAAACACGCTTAACGACTTTCAGAACAACTTATGCAAATTAGTTGTAAAGAAAATGTTAGGAACATACATTTGGCAGTTTCAAAATAAAGTGTGAAAGTTAATTACTGTGTCGAGTTTTAACTGTTCAATTCAGTTGTTTTATATTAACCTAAGAGTGTGTTAATTGAAACGACTACACATTTGCTTGTTTAAGAATTACTTGTCTTAAGATTTTTATAATTTGACATGACATTTTTTAAAGTAAATTCGTTAGTAATTCCTCGCAGTATTTATTTCAAACGAACATATTATTTTTTTTAATTTTTGGAAGCACACACATGGTTTAAGAGATATATTTATAAATTCGATCTGTCTTATCTTTGCCTATTTTAGTTTCTAGTAAGTTTTACTTTTTAGTTAAATGTTCGCTGCTTTGATGTTTAACTATACAAATGCTTTGTATTTCAGTACATTTCCCAGAACCGCACACCTGTGCAACATCTTTTTTCTGCGCATGCTTATCTACCATATAAAACATTCATATAATCATTACATAATGTAAAAGTATATTCTGTATTTTATCTAACCATCGTTTTTGTTTATATTTGCCCTTGATATAAATTTGTTTAACGTACTGTCTTTTACTTTTATATACATACAACAATTCAACCCGTCTTTGCTCGGGCCCGATGTACTGTTCATACATTCATATATATATATATATATATATATATATATATACACACATGTCCATCCAGGTAACATACACCAACAATTTCAAGTGTTTGGACCTAAAATTGGCGGGGGAGTTTGGTAGAGTCTGAACAAATAAACTCTGTAAATAGGGACCTCTTGTTAACCTTATTATCACCCTAAAATTGATCAAAAAGCTTGTACATGTCTGAGAACACTCTATATAAAATTTAAAATATTTAGGGAGAAGATTTGCGTAAGATTTTGCTAGACACCGCAAAGATATTTTTTTGACTCCTAAGCTATCAAATTTGATGGTAACATTGATTAAATGCTTTCCTTATATCTGGATATGTTATATATGTTTATGTAAAATTTAAATGTTCACTGAGTTATTTGGAGGAGACTTTTAAAAAGTTTACCTCAATTTTGACCTCTTTACATTTATTGATTTTTCGATTAAACCAACTTTTAAATAAAAATCCATGCCCAAGTTATCTTCATCTCAATTTTCAAGTTTTCCATCCAAATAAGGCGGTACGGTCCTGGATATGACCTTAAACTATATCCGATGGTGAGGCCCCTAGCGTGCAGTCCTTAGGGAGTGTGGAGCCACCCTTTAAATGTCATTGCTCCCAGGTCAACTATGACCCGGAGTGGCAGCACCTGTTAGGGTCCTAACTATGGGTTAGATAGAATACGACTTTAAACACAAATATACCATATTAAAAAATCGTTCTTCAAAATCACCAGATTCGGCATTAAAAAAACCTGAAAAGGATTGATATGCCGTAACACAAAACAACCAAACCAAATTAGGCGGTGGAGTTTCAAAAATCAAACGGCTTAACTTTGACCCCGTGACAGCCATGTTTCTGGTCGAACACGCATTAAAAAGAATCCGCAATCCTAATACACATTATGTTTATTGTGGAGTCTGTAGACTCAAAATTGACAAATAGTTTAGTAGGGAGGTGTGCACACACAGTCACTCAAACTCGCAGACTGACAATTTCACATTATATGAATATACATCTTTTTTTTTTTTACATTTTCACCCCAAACAAGGCAAATTGCCACTTTGGTGTATGGGGGCTACGATCAGGGGCAACAACTACTGGGGTACTATGTAGGGATTTGGGCAGCAAGGTGTCGGTTCACGTAACACTTGAACTTCTGCACGTCAGTACTGTTGGGGAAGCAGGGACCTGGAATGGAATTCCAGAGTCTAGCGGTTCTGGGGAAGAAACTATTGGAGTAAAACGATCTTTTACATCTAGGGATCTCTACAGTGTGGGGGTGGGATTTAGCAGCCTGTCGGGTCTGTCGAGGGTGCACACGTCGTGGGGGCACAAGTGATTGCAGTTCGGCAGAGCATTCACCACTAAAATACTTGTAGAAAAGGCAGAGGGATGCAACATTTCGTCGATGGAACAGAGGCTGAATCTTAGATGCCAGTTCAGGGCCTATCAGGTTTGCGACTCTCTTTTGAACCTTGTCAAGGATCGAGAGACTAGTAGCAGATGCACCAGCCCATATGTGGCAGCAATACTCCATACATGGGCGAATGGTGGCCTTATAGAGGTACAGGACACTTTCAGGTGTTAGGAGTTTTCTAGCACGGTAGACAGAGACCACCTTTCTTGCAGCAGCCCTTGCAATGCCTTCAATGTAATTGTTCAAACTCATGTTTCCTGTGAACGGTAGGCCAAGGAGTTTGAAAGATGGACTCTCAGATAAAGAGTCGTTGGCCATTGCTATGGGTGGTTTAGAGGGTTTCTTGTAATTATTGAATGAAACTAGTTTAGTCTTGGCAGCATTTAACGCGACCAACCACTTTTGTCCCCATTCCACTACAGATTGGAGGTCTTCCTCTAGTGTTTCTGCAATTTCTTTAGAAAGGTGTTCATTCGTCGTCCTGTCGTGCCTGCCATAGAGTGTAGTGTCATCAGCATATATACCCATCTCAGAGGCAATGTTGTCGGGGAGGTCATTTATGAATATCAGGAACAATAGAGGTCCAAGGATAGAACCCTGAGCCACCCCCGTATTTATATCATATTGTTTAGATGTACGACCGTCGAGGACAACCTGGATTTTTCTCTTTTCTAAGAAGGATTTAATTATGTTAAGTATTCTACCAGTGATACCGTATGATCTGATTTTACTGAGGAGACCCTCATGCCATACCCTGTCAAAAGCCTTAGATATATCTAGAGCTACCGCTCTGACCTCCCCCGCGTTGTCCAGTGAATGGTATATACGTTCAGAGATCACAGTTAGGATGTCTACTGTGGAACGGGCTTGTCTAAATCCATATTGTTTGCCAGTCAGTAGTTTAGCATCTGTAAGATGATGGACTAGAGCATGGTTAATTATGGTCTCAAATATTTTGGCAAAAAGTGGGAGGAGGCTAATGGGGCGATAATTTGATGGGTCAGTCCTTTCGCCAGAATTCTTGAATACTGGTACAACAGAAGCAGTTTTCAAACAGACCGGAAAGCAAGCTTCATTAAGGTATTTGTTGTAGAGTTTGCAGAGAACTGAAGCTACTTCGGCTGAGCACTTTTTTAATAGCACAGCTGGGATAAGATCGAGTCCACATGCTTTTGAGGTATCAAGGTTTTTTATGATAGCATGCACCTGATCAGGGGTGATTTTCAGATCGTCTAGTGTGGCGTCTGTCCGCATAGGAAAGTCAGGTAGGGGGTTGTTGGAAGGGTCCAGAGTGGAGTTTGAGGCAAACCGACTGGCAAGCATGTTAGCCTTGTCGGTTGCCGAGGAGACAACCTCGTGATTGTCGGTTAGTGGGGGAATTGTTGATTGCCCATTATTTACTACACTGTTGTAGATTTTCCAGAAGTCTCGAGTTCCTAGTTTTTGTGCTTCGATGCGCTTTTTAGTGGTTTCCGTAAATTCTCTCTTAGCTGTCGCTATTTCTTTCTTAACGTTATTTCTAGCTTCTATATACTTCAGTCTGTTTTAACTGGAGTTATGTCGGTTAAACCTACGGTATGCATGCTGCTTTTGAGCAATGGCAGTTGCACAAGTCGACGTAAACCTTGGGGAGAGTGGGGCTTACTATAAAATTTCCGCATGGGAGCATGCGCTTCGATTGCAGTTTTGAACCAGTCAGTGGTCTCGTTTGCACATTGTTCAGCAGGGAGAGAGAAATTATTTTTCCATGAGAACATCTCTAATTAGTTCCCTGATGGCTTCCCAGTCAGCCTTATTATAATATCTCGTTGTTTTTAGCACTGGCTCTTCAGTTTTGGGTCTCGAGTTTAGGGCGATTTCAACCATTATCACTGCATGATCAGCGTTCTCGAGTGAGCTGTGGGCCTTCGTTATGCAGTCATCGGGAACTGTGGTCAAAAACAGATCTAGAAGTGATGCGTGTTGTTCTTCCTGGTCAGGGAAACGGGTTGGAAACGTAACAATTTGTGATAGGGAGTGAGACATAGTGAAGCTATGGGTTGTGCGGCCCGCTGCATCTGTGTGAGTAGAGAATCCAACCCAGTTTTTATGGTGGACATTAAAGTCACCAAACACATGTATTTTTGCGTTAGTGTCGAGGGGCAGTGCCGTGTCTATGCTGTCAGATATTTTGTTTATTATGGAGCAGTCCTGAGTCGAGGGAGAGCGGTAGAGAAAATAATAGTAGCTAATATGGTGTTGCATGTTATGTCTAAAAGCACATAAAGGCTTGATCATCTGTTTCTAGGTTTGCTTCTCTAGTCAAGGGAAGGGTATTACGAATGTAAACTCCAAGTCCGTGCATATGTCTGTCAGAGTCCTTACGGCAGAGTGGGAGATATCCAGGCATGTTAAAGTGGTTAGAGGGAATAGAGGAGTGTAGGTTGTCTCACTTAGTGCTAAGATATCCGGGGTATTTGTTAAGAGAAATGCTTCAACATCAGCTAAGTTAGTTCTAAGCCCACGGATATTTGTGAATGAGAGCCTCAAGGGAGGAGGCAAGTTGAATTTGTTTGTCCCTAATCCTGGTTTAAGCTTATTTTTAGATTGTACTGTCGTCATATATTTTTTAAGAGTTTCGGTAAGGGGGAGCTAAACAAGAGGTTATGCGGAACTTCAGACATGCATAACAAGTAGACCATCAGCTGACTTTTCTCCAATTAGGATTGTGGCCTAAGGAAAGCCCACCGGGGATGAGTTCAGGGTCCCTTTCCATGCGCGTCATGGCACTACAAACAACCCGATATTATTCAACTGTTGATGGAGCAGCCGCTCTAAGCGCTACCAAAGAGTTAGGGCTCCTGTACTACCAGTCGGGAACAGCAGCCAGGAACTGTCACTCCGGTACCTTCAGCCCTTTAGAAGAAGGTCAACCCAATCTAATCGCTCAGTCATATCTTATACTCCAGCACTCCCAAATGTTCAGTTTTAGGGGTGGGGCGTGCTGGGAATGGGGAAGAACGGCGTTCATTGCCCTAGCCAGGAAACAAGATCTACCGCTGGGTGTTTCTGTCGAATCACTGAGATAGTGTCTCTGCGCTTGACTAATAGGCAAAGAAGGAGTATGGAAGCCGGGCGATAGACAGAGCCTAGGAAGGTTGTCATCCAAGACTTAAGAGGCGTCTCTCCCCTTTGGTTTAGTTTCAGAGTTTTCCTTCTCCTAGACGGATGATCTGGGAAGACCTACTGGGTCCGTCAGCCTCGAGAGGGTTTTCTCTGCGCCTAGGTTCTAATCCAGGTATTTCTGCGACCCCGCGTGGTTAGTGTTACTGGGTTAGTTTGTGGGGGATTATATCTCTACTGATTAGTTACACTCTTCAAAATGATTTAGGGACATGCTATTTACTTGTTAATGGATAAAGGGGGTGGGTGAAGTTCATGCAGTGTAAGCGTCTATGATTGTAAGAGGGCTTGTTAGGGAGGAGATAATGGGATTTTAGTCTTACCCCTTTTTTATTATTATTTTATTTATGTTAGCTTAGGTCTAGGATAATGTTACAGTATGAGTAGCTATTAAGAATTGAGCTACGAGTTGTGCCCGAGATAGCGATTCCACTACAGATGCGGGGCAATGTGGGAGTTTAGTGGCGGATGGGTGTGAAGGAGTAGATTGTTAGCGTTCAAGAGAATAGGGGTTATTTATTTACAGATAGATTTCAATTAGGATTTGAGTTACAGGTAAGATTTAGTTTGAAAAAAAGGGGGTATTCTTTTCTTTTTTTTTGCATGCAGGTAAGACAAACGCAATTGTCTTGGAGGTAAAATGTATAAGATTTCGTAGCTGGCTATTAGGTTTTTTTTTCTCCCAGTTATAGGAACAGCTAGTTCGTTGGGATTTGGAATTGTAGCCATTAAGGTCAGGCGCAGAGTGTTGCATCTACTCAGAAAATTAGCCCTAGTATCACAGCTGGGATTATGTATATTGCAGTTACAAATATAGTGAGAGTTAAATTTTGAGCCACGTGCAGTGGTTTGGTATGGTATGGGTATCATGGAGGACACTTTAATACAAGCAAGCGTACGGTGATTGCATATATTAAGTATACTACTTAAATAAAGTTCTTCTGTCTTCTATAGTATGAAGAAAGGTAACCCTAGCTCTGTTCTGTATTTTTGTATAGACTATTCGTTTCTGAGTAAGTTCTGTTCACAAAACGGCTCGCATGGAACTAAAATGTTAAATACCATTTCTACGCATATGTAATTAGAATGCATTAAATAAATAAATTTAAAGAGAAAGGATTAAACAGTTGGTTAAGGCTAAAAGAGGAAAAATAAATAAATAAAAAAATAAAAATAAAAACAATAAAAAATAATAGAAACAGCTCGCATTGAAGCAAAGAGTTAAAGACAATATAGTTAAAATACATTAGTCAAATTAAAAAAAAAGCAGTTGCCATTTTGGTAATATTAGAATTTGTTGAATTCCAAACTTATCTTTGTTTGCCCATTTTCAAGATTGTCGCGCCTGTCAGCGAGCGTAACCATGTTCTTAGTGTGAACGGTAGGTGGGGGCTTCACTTCCTTTCCCCGGATTTTGTATCTATTTATAGTGCGCACATGTGTATGGTAATTTTACTTTTTTCTTTTTTATGTTTTTTTAGGTTAAACTTCTGTCTTCTTTAGTATAAAGACAGGTATCCCTAGCTCTGTTCTGTATTTTTGTATAGACTATTCGTTTCTGAGTAAGTTCTGTTCACAAAACGGCTCGCATGGAACTAAAATGTTAAAGACCATTTCTACGCATATGTAATTAGAATGCATTAAATAAATAAATTTAAAGAGAACGTATAAACAGTTGGTTAAGGCTAAAAGAGGAAAAAATAAATAAATAAAAAATACAAATAAAAACAATAACAAATAATAGAAACAGCTCGCATGGAAGCAAATAGTTAAATACAATATAGTTAAAATACATCAGTCAATTTTTAAAAGAAGCAGTTGCCATTTTGGTAATATTAGGATTTGTTAAATTCAAAACTTATAACACAAAACAACCAAACCAAATTAGGCGGTGGAGTTTCAAAAATCAAACCGCTTAACTTTGACCCCGTGACAGCCATGTTTCTGGTCGAACACGCATTAAAAAGAATCCGCAATCCTAATACACATTATGTTTATTGTGGAGGCTGTAGACTCAAAATTGACAAATAGTTTAGTAGGGAGGTGTGCACACACAGTCACTCAAACTCGCAGACTGACAATTTCACATTATATACATATACATTTTTTTTTTTACATTTTCACCCATAACAAGGCAAATTGCCACTTTGGTGTAGGGGGCTACTATCAGGGGCAACAACTACTGGGGAACTATGAAGGGATTTGGGCAGCAAGGTGTCGGTTCACGTTACACTTGAACTTCTGCACGTCAGTACTGTTGGGGAAGCAGGGGCATGGAATGGAATTCCAGAGTCTAGCGGTTCTGGGGAGAAACTATTGGAGTAAAACGATCTTTTACATCTAGGGATCTCTACAGTGTGGGGGTGGGATTTAGCAGTCTGTCGGGTTTGTCGAGGATGCACACGTCGTGGGGACACAAGTGATTGCAGTTCGTCAGAGCATTTACCACTAAAATACTTGTAGAAAAGGCAGAGGGATGCAACATTTCGTCGATGGAACAGAGGCTGAAGCTTAGATGCCAGTTCAGGGCCTATCGGGTTTGCGACTCTCTTTTGAACCTTGTCAAGGAGCGAGATACTAGTAGCAGATGCACCAGCCCATATGTGGCAGCAATACTCCATACATGGGCGAATGGTGGCCTTATAGAGGTACAGGACACTTTCGAGTGTTAGTAGTTTTCTAGCACGGTAGAGAGAGCCCACCTTTCTTGCAGCGGCCCTGGCAATGCCTTCAATGTAATTGTTTTAACTCATGTTTCCTGTGAACGTTAGGCCAAGGAGTTTGAAAGATGGACTCTCAGATAAAGAGTCGTTGGCCATTGCTATGGGTGGTAGAGAGGGTTTCTTGTAATTATTGAATGGAACTAGTTTAGTCTTGGCAGCATTGAACGCGACCAACCACATTTGTCCCCATTCCACTACCGATTGGAGGTCTTCCTCTAGTGTTTCTGACATTTCTTTAGAAATGTGTTCATTCGTCTTCCTGTCGTGCCTGCCATAGAGTGTAGTGTCATCAGCATATATACCCATCTCAGAGGCAATAATGTCGGGGAGGTCATTTATGAATATCAGGAACAATAGAGGTCCAAGGATGAAGAAACTATTCGTGACCAGACACACACACAACCGCTCAGTTTATATATATATATATATATATATATATATATATATATATTTATATATATATATGTATATATATATATATATATATATATATATATATATAAAACTGAACGGTTGTGTGTGTGTCTGGTCACACATAGGCTCTATATGGTGAACTAGTATAGAAACTGATCACATATAATTATAGAAGATGTATCGAGACACATGGATAAGTATGCTTGATCTGGCATAATGATGATTCACTAAAATTGTGGGGCGTGCGTACGCGCCTGGTCCACAAAGTATCGAAATAAAAAAATTAAAAGAAAAATTGCAAGTGTTTTTGATATAGATGTACATGAGAATACATTCGTAAATGTGTTTTAAGTTAAATAGGGATAGCATAATAAAATTCTGGGGTCTACGTTCGCGCCTGGCCTCCATAGAATTGAAACTTGCACACACTTTAATAACGGCTTTTCCTATCTATCTGAGTACGTATACTTTGGTAATAGTGTTTCAGTTTGAAGAAATATGGTATAATACACTATTGAGTGTCCGTTCGTTACTGACCACAATAGAATGGAAATAAGACACAAAGTTTTACAAGGTATTGTAACAGACTATTGTGAGAAGTGTCTCAGTGTGAGCAGGTATAGTATAATAAATTATGTGGTTTATGCATTTTATTTATACTTACACCATAATTTGCTTTGCTACTCCCAAATTCGAAGCTATCTCTTTACAACCCTTTCTTTTCATAACCTATCATACTTTCATAAATCAGAGTCCATTTTCTGTAGGCTGTTTTTGAACCCAGTCAACGACGGGTACTTTGGCTAGTATATATATATATATATATATATATATATATATATATATATATATATATATATATATATATATATATATATATATATATTTTTTTTTTAGCAAAAGTACCCGTCTTTGACTCGGTTCAAAAACACCCTACAGAATATGGACTCTGATTATATATATATATATATATATATATATATATATATATATATATATATATATATATATATATATATGTATATATATATATATATATATATATATATATATATATATAGACTTCACTGATTCAAAAGAGTGTTCAAATCAAGTTGTAAAAAATGGATACAGTATATATATATATATATATATATATATATATATATATATACTGTATCCATTTTTTACAACTTGATTTGAACACTCTTTTGAATCAGTGAAGTCTTCGTTTCTTTCTTTTTCTTTTCCAATACATTATATTTGTTTACCGATGGGCCCTTAAATATATGTGAGTGTGTGTGGCATCCGTCAGTCGAAACGACTATGGATCAGCGCCGTATTAAGATGTTGCCTGTTTGCATCCTTTTGTGTGACTGTAGAGACCAATTCTAGATTTGCACACTCTGCCACAGCCTTGACATACGAAGGTTATTATGCAATTTGCCGCTTCGTCCGGCTGTTCCGCCTGTACACTCGCTCTTCTCCTAGCTCTCTTTGCAGCATTTTCAACATGGAGGGTCCTCTCGCTTATGATAATCCCCTTGCGTATCATTTTCCTCCCGGCAGTTCTGTCAGCTGCAGATCTGCCCCATGTATTCCTGTCCACCGAGAGAGCCTTCATGTCACGCTTGCAGACATCCCTGTAGCGAAGGTGGGGTCGCCCCCTCTTTCTTGAGCCTGAGGCAAGCTCGCCATAGAGAAGGTATTTAGGGGTGCGCCCATCATCCATCCTGCGCACATGGCCCAGTCAGCGAAGACGTCGCTCACGCAGTAGGGAGTAAATGGATGGGATGCCCGCTCTCTGCAGAACATCAGTATTACTCACTCTGTCCTACCATGTGATACCAAGTATCTTACGTATACACCTCATATGGAAGACCTTCCTCTCTTGTGTTGAGTATGTAGTCCAGGATCCACCCCCATACAGTAGACCACTGAGGATGCACGCTCTGTAGACAGTCATCTTTGTGAAGGTGGTAAGGTGCCTGTTTTCCCAGACTCTATTAGTTAGTTTAGAGAGGGGTGTAGATGCCTTTCCAATCCTTTTGTTTAGCTCCACGTCCAATGAGAGGGTGTCTGAAGTAGTGGAGCCTAGATATTGAAACTGGCGTACGACCTCCAGTGGTGTGTATTGGATTGTGATGCTGGGTGTGGAGGCGGTTGCTTGTCCCATGACTTGAGTTTTCTTCTGGCTGATGGTGAGACCGAACAGGCTGCAAGCATTAGCAAACCTGTCCATCAGTCTTTGAAGACCATCTTCCTGATGCGATGCTATAGCTGCATCATCGGCAAACAGCATGTCTCTTATCCGAACTGTCCTGGTCTTTGTCCTGGAGCGGAGTCTGGCGATGTTGAAGAGACCACCATCTGACCTGGAGTGCAAGCAGATACCATCCGTTGTGTTCTTGAAAGCATGCTTAAGGAGTAGGGAGAAGAAGATGCCGAAGATTGTTGGGGCCAACACACAACTCGGTTTGACACCACTCCTCACCCCGAACTCAGCAGACATGCCACCGTTAAATTGCACAGTGCTCCTCATGCCATCATGAAAGGATCTTATGATGCTGAGGAGTTTTGGTGGGCATCCAATCAGTGGGAGAATTTTGAATAGTCCATCTCTGCTCACGAGATCGAATGCCTTGGTCAGGTCTATAAAGGCAATATACAGAGGCTGGTTTTGATCTCTGCACTTCTCTTGCAGTTGGCGTAGGGAGAAGATCATATCGATTGTTGATCTCTCTGAACGAAAACCGCATTGAGATTCTGGGTAGATTCGATCGGCAAGAACGTTTAGTCGCAGTAATACTATACGTGCGAATATCTTGCCAACGAAACTCAACAGTGAGATACCGCGGTAGTGGTTGCAGTCACCGCGGCCCCCTTTGTGTTTGTAGAGAGTGATGATATTTGCGTCTCTCATGCCCTGAGGCACTGAGCCTTATCTCCAACACTGTATCAGAAGACTATGGAGGGGCTCAATCAGGCTAGCCTTTCCACTTTTTAAGACCTCAACTGGAATATAGTCCTTTCCCGAGGCTTTTCCTGATGGCAGTCTGTCTATTGCCCAGGATAGTTCTTCTATGGAAGGCTCCTCATCGAGCTGATGCATCAGTGGTAGGCGATCAATGGCATCCAGGGCGGACTGATGTAACATGTTTTCCCTGGAGTAAAGCTCGGAGTAGTGTTCAACGCATCTGTTTAGCTGTTTTACTTTGTCTAGTATGGGTTCACCCGATTTAGACTTCAGTGAAGCAGTTTTGTTAATTATGGGTCCTGAAGCTCTCCTGATCCCGTTATACATATTTTTTTTTATATTTCCTGTATCAGCTGCATGCTGGATAGACTTGGAGGGTTCCATCCAGTAGTTGTTTGCAGCTTCTCTTACAGCCTTTTGAACTGCCCTTTTCGAAAGCCTCAGTGCAGCTAGCGATGTAGGAGATGGGTTGGCCTTGTATGAGAGCAAGGACAAACGCTTGGCCTCAATCGAAGGGTTGAGGGTAGCAGAGTTGGCATCATACCAGTCATTGCGTTTGCTACCTTTCCTCCCCCCCCAAAGACTTTGAGAGCTTTAGAGTGGATAGCATTTTTCAGTGTTTCGCGCTGTTCAGATGCAGTCCGGGTGTTATCTCTTTGAAGGTGGAGGTTAACATCTCATTGAATTTCGCATTGCGATCTGAGTATGTGGTCTTGCTAACATCAATACGGGCAACACCCTCCAGTTTAGTGTGGTAGAAATCTTTGGGTTGAAGTTTGACTCTGCTGCATATAAGGGAATGATCTGTATCACAATCAGCACTGTGGTAGGTTCTAGACATCAGAAAATGTTTGAGGTACCTTCGTCTAGTAATGATTAGATCGAGCTGGTGCCAACGCCCTGATCTGGGATGTCTCCAGGACACTCTGTGGTGCGATCTTGCAGCAAAGAATGTGTTGGTCATGCAGAGGTCATGGTAGGCACAGAGTTCTAGAAGGCGCTGACCGTTGCCATTGCATTTGCCCACTCCAAAGTTACCAAGGCAACTCGGCCATACATCGTTGTCGCCACCCACACGTGCATTAAAGTCCCCAAGTATAATCAGGTCTTCACTTTGTGGAAATGCCTTGATGGTGCTATCCAGCTGTGTGTAGAAGTGCTCCTTGATGTCGTCAGGCGCTGCGAGTGTTGGGGCGTACACACATAATAGATTAATTGTTCCATCTGTGGTGTTCAGTCGTAGTGAGATTAGGCGCTCAGTAGCTGAATCAGAGAGTTGTACGTTCTGAAGCAGTGAGTTTCTGACTGCGAAACCAACACCGTGTTCCCGGACCTCCTCTTCCTGTTTTCCTTGCCAGACGAAGGTATAGTCCGATTCCTCTAGGCATCCGGTGTCAGCTAAGCGTGTTTCTTGGAGTGCAGCGATGTCTACTTTGAGTCTCGATAGCTCGTTGTTGATGATGGCAGTTTTTCGAATATCGGAGATGTTGCGTATGTCGGTAGATAGGCCAGTCGTCATGGTACGAATATTCCAGCACCCTAGCCTGAGTGTTGGGTTCTTTGTGTTTCTTTTGGTTTTGTTTGGTGCAATGGTTACTGGCCACTTGTTGGAATTATCTTATACCCTACGCACCCAGTAGGGTAGGTGGCCAGTGGCGGGATAGCACCTTACTGGCTGAGGGCTGCTCAGCTTTGTGGCAGACGGTACCTGCCCAAAGAAATTAAATAACTTCTCTCACCGTTAGGACCGACCCCTGCCGCCCAGCTGTACGCCAATTGAGCTGTAGGCTTATAACCGGTAACTGTCGCTCCCCTGTTTAGTCCTATACAGATGCATAGCTGGTTTTCTCTCCAAGGCGCTGGCCAGGGCAGATCTGTGGAGAGACTGGGTTGCCCAATCGTCAGAATCCCCCTCTTGGTCTTGCTGGTGTTGCCCAGAGGAATGGAAGTACCAGTACGTCCGGCACCAGGTTGACTGCAGTAGCTACCAGAGCAAGGTTGAGTACAGCACTTGTCTGCCAGTGGGGCTACACTCCAGATTTTCTGTTAGGGTTTACTCCCTTAGCCTTTATCAAATCAACGAATAACCACAAGGCAGTGGTACTATTTACCCATAGCTGCGGGCCTGTTCATGGGCATCAGTCCTTGTCCATACAACGATGGGCCTGGCATGCCGCATGTCTGGGGGCAGACCACCTCCGAGACTCCTGTTGTTCTGCTTGAGTCCGCAAGGTACTCAATTTACATGTGTCGCCGCGGGGAGGCACTACATGGAGCTTTCCTATGGAGAGGCTATGTACTGGCAGGGAAAACTTACGCACTCTGCTTACTTTTTGCCTAGGCTAGCCAGCGGTAGGGACTGGAAGAGGAAGGTGACAAGCACACAGTACCCCACACTTGACGCATCAATAGGCCATTTGACACACATATATATATATATATATATATATATATATATATATATATATATGTGTGTGTGTGTGTGTGTGCGTGTGTGTGTGTGTGTTTGTGATATTGTTACTCAGTATTATGCTCATAAAAACTAGGTTACCTTTTTAAGGTAATCAGAAGTGCTTCTTTATAATACGCATGCACTAATAACATTTAAGCAGTTAAATGTGTTTATATCCGTTCACTTGAATTAATTTACGTTTCTACATGGCTCTTTAAAGCAAATTACAAGTCGGTATATCAAACATTGGTTGAGTATATAAGTTGACCTCACGCATTCGAATTTTTATAGATATACTAGACTACCCGTGAACCGTTTGATCAGTATGTTACATGTTCTATGGAATTCATGTATGGGTGTGACACTTTGGATGTAAAGAAAATAGTTTGTTTTTTTTACATAAGAGAAACATTTCTATGAAAGTATATTAAAATGAAAAATCACGGCGGATCACTCGAACATGAAAAAAATCCTTCCTATTCGTGTGAAGTTACTTATTTTTCCGAATAATTGTTCAAACCTCGAGAATTAAACATGATTTTCCTACGAATCAAACGCCGAGAAAAGTCATTTAGCAGCAAAAACGCACATAAACCTACCAATGAGAAATATAAGAATAAAAAAACGCATATAGAATCCTTCAACCAAGCTATACACACTTTAAATCTAAAAAAAATAATTAATTAAACCCGAAGCAAAATAATAAAACCTAAATAAATAAAATAAAATAAAAATAAATATTGAAACAGATTTGTAAATGTGTCAACAAATTCACCGTTCTCACAAAACTATTTTTTATGTAGAAATTAAAACAAAAAATTAAAAAAGAAGGAACGAAGGAAGAAAAAGGGACGGATAGAGAGCAGTAGTAGTAATAGTAGTATTAGTAGCAGTAGTAGTAGTCATTTTGGCTTTACTACAATTGTGCGTATGTTTGTCAACGGTGTACAGTTGTTTAGTTGTAAGAAAATAGCGACAGTATAGTTGTAATAAATAATAGTTGCAAATAGCCCCTATTCTTCCCATGTTTAATAATAATTTAGAAATAATAACGTTAATTTTTCAGTGCGCAGGTCAAAATCTGCAAAAGAAGCATTTTGTGTTTATTTGTTTACGTTGATATGGGTAAATGTTTATGCGCGCATGTGCAACCGGATGTCGTAAACCGGAAATTGGGTCACCCCACTCGTTACAAGGGCATTTGAGTTTTATAATTATATAGATAGATTCAGTATTTCGCCGTTCAGAAAAATCGATTCACATTTTGGCCATAGCATGCCACGCTTTTTTATAAGCTTTCCATATAATCGATGATGTCTAGAGACACTTGTTTAAATTATATTATAATATGTCTTACTACCCTGATTTTTAATTACGTATATTTAAATCTTTAATTGAGAGATACAAAATACATTGTGGTAATGTTAAATAGTGTGAAACTTTTTAAAACTTACAATGACGCGGTTCATTTAATAGCATGCAAATAATTGCCTGAATCAGGAAAGAATCACCCATTAAGTACCAATGTATTTCGTGGGTAGACATTTTATTTATTTGAGTATAAACCAGCTAAATCTTATTTTAACTAACCGTTATCCTTCCTCTTCCTGTCATTATTTTCACTTCCCCTTTCTAATACTCTAATTCTCTACAGATTGCGGGGTAACTTTTGTTAATCTACAGCGCGACAGCTGAACGACTTTACTCCGCCATCAATAATCTGAGTCTGGAATGCGCCAGCGTAAACTAGACTGTATTTTACGGATGAATAGATCTCCCGTGAGACAAGTTCTTTCAACCAGGTGAAGACTGTATATCCTCTTAATTACTTGCACCGGAATCAATTTGAAATAATTCCCTCCCCCAGTCTGCCCGCCTTAGGACGGATTTCCGCTCTTTTTCGAACATTAGCATTGGACGTGTGACGATACCTATCGATCAGTGGTCAAACCGAGCAATTGCACTATTTAAATACATGACACTAGTAACACACTGTTTAACCTATCCAAGCGACTCAATTGTTTGGCGAGCTTTTACAGCAATTCACTGTTTACTTAAACCGTTGCGTTTTCTTTACTGCACTAGCTGCCACGTATGTTTATGTAGGGTAATGCATACCAGATATGTAATCTACAATAAATTATAATGTACTTCAATACACAGAGTTTTAATTGAAACGGTTAGTATTAGGCGATCCTATTTAATTTCATATTTAACTAAGGGGACGTTTTATCACTCTTATATTATATATCCCATTTAAATGGGGTTACACTTTCTTAAATCATATCTTTCCCTTATATTTCATTGACTCTTTGCAAGTAATCTAGAATTATGTATTAAAAATGTATACCGTATGATTAACACAGACACATTTTATGGACTCGCATTATATTCATAAGTCTTTATTTGTATTATTTTCTATCATAGACAACTAATGGCGAAATCTCCATTTCTCATTTTTTTCCTCAAATAATAAGTTATAAATATTGATATATTTTTATTCATACACTTCGTGACTCAATTAAATGGATGTTTCTCATAGAATAATCATTTTTTATGAAAATAAAACATTGTTTTTCTACTAATTGAACACTTAAATAAGTAACAAGGCTTCGCGGGTTGTACTGTCATCAAATACGTTTTAATATGTTAATATAATGCATGCGCGTTTCGTGATTGTATAATAAAACCTTTCGTCTATGAATGTTATTCTCACAACATCTACATTGGGAACGTCTAACGAAAAACACGTCATTACACTTAGGTGCTGAAACAGAAACCAACACAGTTTACGCCCCAGTCTGTTTAACATCGCTTGAGTAATAAATGCTGTTGTAAGGGAAACGAATAATACTAATAAATCCGCACATAAATACAATAACCATCATGCCGACTAATGTCAAGGAGAGATTTTTTCAATTTGATCTATTATAATTAATTATACCATTATATATATATATATATATATATATATATATATATATATATATATATATATATATATATACGAGCAAACAATTAATACACACCGTTAAACCCCCTTTGAAATGAGTTAAAACATATTTAATCTGAAATGGAAACACTAGATTAGTGGATAGTCCTAAATCCGAGGAGTTTCGAAGAGGGTGGGAATTAGTGAAATACGGATCGGATTTTGCATGCAAAAGTATTTGATATAACAACAAGTAAGCCAAAGATTTTACTTCATACAAAAAATTGAAGCAGAGGGAATATTGGTTAAGAAAAAAGGTGATTACACGTGAATGGATAGTCTGGTGGAAGATAAATAATCCAGTGACGGTAAAATCAATAAATATAACTTAAAGAACGTTAATTGAATTTCCATTTGCACAAGTAAAATCCGTGGAAATCCCGTCATTGGAAGATGGTCCAACATAATTCAAAGGCAGAAATCCATGGAATATTTAACAAAAATGTGTACAAGGGGAAAAAAGGAAAAAAAAATCCAAATATTATTAATAAAAGAAAAATACACTTTTCACTCTAGTGCCGATACATGAATTTATTAGTAAATTATTCTTCACCATATTCCCTCTGCTTCACATTTTGTTATCAAGCAAGATCTTTGATTTACTTGTTGTTTCATCAAATACTTTTGCATGCAAAATCAGATCCCGCATTTTTCTAATTCCTACCCTCTGTTGAGAAGGAAAGTATTTCTTCGAACCTCCGCGGATTAAGGACTATCCACTTATCTAGTGTTTCCTTTTCAGATTAAATATGATTTTAACTCTTTTTCAAAGTGTTTGAACATGTTTTATGACGGATGGATAACGGGTATTGCAAGTACAGTACGTTAGTGTGGATATTTGATTAAGTGTTTACATAAGGGGGCGGTCCATTAAGAATTTGTTAACGTTGGACTTGAAGACATCCAAGTTGTAGTCAGGTGGAAAGCAGATAGACAGAACATAGTTCCATAAGCGTGCAGCTACGGTGTAACGGGAAATGTTTTCTCAATCATTAAATCATTTCTCTCCGATAGGCTCATAAGAGTAGTGGTCGATGGACAAAAATCGGAGGCCTGCAATATAAATGCTGGAGTCCCTCAGGGGTCAATCCTGGACCCAACTCTCTTCCTGATCTACATCAACGACCTCCCTAAACACATACTTAAATCATTTGTTGACATCTATGCTGATGACACAACCATCTACGGCAACACATCAAAGGCTCTAAATGACAAAGTTTTCTCTGATTCTCTCTCCTCTGATCTCGAGCGCGTGGTTCAGTGGGGGAAGATGTGGCTGGTTACCTTTAATGCATCCAAAACCAAACACCTATCCTTACATCATCAACGCTCTGATCCCCTGCTGGCATCAATTGCGATGGATGGTTCTCGTCTGGGTAGGGCTCCGTGTTTTGACAAGCTTCTGGGTTTGGCCTTTACTCCTGATCTGAAATGGAACACGTACATCAAGTCTGTTGCCAAGGTCGCCGGAAATATGGTGGGATCCTTCTACCGCTCGAGAAGATATCTCACTACTGATGCAATTCTCTATCTATATAACAGCCAAGTACGTCAAAGGATGGAATACTGTTGCAATATCTGGAAAGGAGCTGCTAAAAACAGCCTATCCTTCCTTGACAGCTTTGTTCATGGAATCCACGTTTTGATTTCAGCACATATAAAGAGTGGGGGACATTTTTCACAGTGGATTCAGCTAGACGGGTGTTTTTCGCGAAAGATTGGCGAGGGGGGCAGAAATTGGAGTTCAGACGAGCACCTGCCATGGAAATAACGATAAAACAAGGATAGGCACGCAACGTCTCATCTGTGGGAGAGAGGTTGCAGGGTAGAGAAAAGGGCATCCCCACTAAGCCACGAAATCTATTTTGTACTCTGTCAAGGCAGGATTGGCTGTTTTTAGCAGCTACTGCCCAGATATGGCAGCAGTATTCCATTCTTGGACGTACTTGGCTTTTATATAGATACAGAATTGCATCAGTAGCGAGATGTCTTCTGGAGCGGTAGAAGGATCCCACCATCCTTCCTGTGACCTTGGCAACAGACTTGATGTACGTGTTCCATTTCAGATCAGGAGTAAAGGACAAACCCAGAAGCTTGGCAAAACATTATATATATATATATATATATATATATATATATATATATATATATATATATATATATATATATATATATATATATATATATATATATATATATATATATATATATATAGCCTTTGAGATTTGAAAAAAAAATTACTCGACCGCCGGTCGAGTGTGAGGGAAAATTTTAACACCCCAAAATATTTTTACTCGTCCGACTTCATGTATTTGTTTCAGTTAATAATATTAACTAATTTTACAACAATTCAATTATATTTTCCTTCTTTATTCTTAATAAAAATATCAACAAACTCTTCTTCGATACCCAAATTATGTTGTACAATTTCATACAGAAATAAAAATATCCAGCTTAAACTGTGGGTGTTGCAAAAAAAAGTGTTACAAAATCTCCGGGTATTCACGATTGTGGACCTAAATTTACTGGTACGAGATCTCCCTGGCCCAAATAACGATACCCCGTCCCAATACCATTTAGCTTAAGTGAACTAGATTTCTTAGAAAATCGGCATGGTTAAATATCTTATTAAAATTAAATCGGTGATTTTTTTTCTTTGTAATTTATGAAAGAAACACTTTAATATAGAACAGAAAGTGGTCTCTTTTTATCTATTAAAACAAAAAAAAATTCACCTCGGAACAACATTCTAAAATTTAGTATATTATATTTTAAATTGGGCATCGATGATTTTTTTGGAAGTTGATCAAAAAAGAGCATGCACATATCTGAATATGGTTATTTATTTGTTGTATAATTTTATTTCCGGAGCGTGCTTGAAGAAACGATGCGTTTTCCCCTATTTCAAATGTTCGTCTTTACTTTTGTAAGCATGAAGTGTATGTAGTTGTAGCGTCGAAGAATTTTTTTCCAAAGGAATTTCAAAATGAACTAAATTAAGGCGACATATTGACTACATGGCGAATGTGTAAATTTGTAGACTTTTAGCGTGACCGCTCTGTTTCAATACAGTATTCCAACGGTCTCACAGATAGAGATGACAGAATTCACAAATGATGAGGCATAGCTCATTCTAAGTTACCGCATATTTGAGGGCCGTAAAATAAATGTTTTTTCCCGTTTCTTTATTTAAAGGAAGGTTATCGACTGGCGCGCGAGTGAGTTACGACTTGTAGTGTCCCCAAGAAATTTCCAATTGACTATGGCGACTGGTCGTGTACAGTCTCAAAGGATATATATATATATATATATATATATATATATATATATATATATATATATATATATATATATATATATATATATACATGAGAGTGGGGGTATGTGTGTATATATTCTGTTTATTATACAAACATTATTATTGGTGGCATATGTTCATACGTAATTCATTGGAACCCCAAATCAACGAGATTATTTCAAAAACAAAAAGAGGGGGACGATATGTAAACAAGAGTCAAGATTACAATCGTTGTTGATAAAGTATATTCGGATGTGGTTTAGGCTCTGCATGCAAGTGTCGTGTTATCTGTGTGGATATTAGCAGTGGAAGGGAGTTGTGACTTTAATTTTAAGACATAGTATACACTCATCGATGGCACTTCCGTAACTTATGATTGTTTTTCCTGTGGCAACTTCGTTATGCGTATGATTTTTATGTCTCGGCTCAATGTATTTAGTTAATTTACTCCTCTCTATTTCATTTAAATCAAAATATATGGTGTTATATGTACGGCATATCTACCAGTTTCTACACCAGTTCCTGTTATATCACCGAGGTTTATTGATGTTTAGCCTGATCTTACTAAAATGGGGATATTTGGTAATACCAGATGATGAATATGCTCAGAGTCTGGAGAGGGCTTGGGTATGCTTAGATATACGTGGCAAAGGTACGCCAAGATATACTTGTTTCCACGGGGAGAAAACTACATAAATATTTGCAGGGTTTAGCAATACTAAGTATTATGACAATTAGTTAAAACCGCTGTAATTCTAAACCAATAAAATAAGATAAAATGTGCATAATCTTTGTATATATAATGACCCTGCAAGGCAGAATTGTCGTTCCTTCGTGGTCTCGCAAGATCACGTTATTATCTCTTTTTAACGTAATGGTTTTATATGAGGTCTTCTTATAAAGAACGTATTCCCTTGTGTTGTGATTATATGTGAACAAGTATACGTGTTTGTATTGTGTCGATGATCTATCCCTTTGTGACTCATTTTCATTTAGCGACAAGCTGCCTAGTAGTGTTTACATATAACCGATTACACAAATAGATTAGGAATATACACAATCTTTAAACTTTCACGGTACTCTTTGTAATTGACGAATACCATTTTCTATGGGACTTAGTATATTCAAATGACTCGCATCCTATTTCCTGTATTTCTTCTGTCTTATGGTTTTCCCTGGTTGCAAAGCTGTTAGTGCACTTCTTGCTCCAAATGAACAATAGAACACACTTGAGATAAGGTAGTATGCAATTTTATATACAGCTGTTATCGCTTCTGTGAATTCATATAGGTTCTTCTTCATTATATGCCATTTATATTATCTACCGCTAGTTCATCCATGCATGTAAATAGCTGAAATATCGATCGTCACAATGCCCTCGCGACCAATCAACCTTAATGTTCATCTAATTACCCTCTATCAAATTACGTTTATAAATAAAAATCTTCATGGCATCGGATTGTCATCAGGAGCAACTGTTGCTCCGACGTCACCAATCGTGGTTGCATGTTATTATGTAAATCATTTTTGTTTATAAACAATAAAGTTATAATTTCTTAAAAAATATTTACTGTAAATATGTTTTGGTTTTGCTAATTATTTTTTTATCTTAATAACTTAACAATGCAATATTGTATTTTATTTCAGAAATAAGCGTATTAAAATATTATGTCGACAACAATTAAACAATCCCAGCACACACACGAATACACCAACCCACACACATACACCTACACACACACACACACACATATATATATATATAGAGAGAGAGAGAGAGAGAGAGACAGACAGATCGATAGATAGATAGATAGTTACATACATACATACATAGATGCAGTTTTGATATAAAGTTTCCAGAAATACTATTTAATCCCACCGTATTTTACTGTACATATATATGTTGCAATGATTAATAATTATTTATATTGTATGGTAAAGAGCATTACCCCATTTTAGACCCAATATTGTGTATCAGTTAAAAAAATCAACATTTTATCATGCACCAATTATTTCTCAAAAATTCATTGTACTTGTCCGAATAATTCACTCACGTGCATGAAGTCTATGTTGATATTTTCAGGGAATGCAATCAAAATATGTCAAGACGAGGGAAAGTAATTAATTTATTTTATTATATTATATTAGCAAATTACATACTTTACAAACTTAGAACTAGTATAATCTTGTATGTATCATGTAATTTCATGCCCACAAAAAAAACCCTAAATATGTCAATGTTTAAGTTTGTATTAGTTTACACAGCGTTAACGTAGGCGCTATTCATATTTATATAAATGTGCACATACATCCACACATATGCACATACGTATACACACGCACAAATATATATATATATATATATATATATATATATATATATATATATATATATATATATGTGGGGGGGGTGCGTATATTTTGTCAGCAAATAATTATTTATACACGATTGATTGAACACGACAGAGTCGTTCCTTCTTCTGATCTTGTTGGATATATTTTCTATTTGCCGAGCGGTCTTTTTTTTTATTTCGACAGTCATACTTTATAGCATGGCTCCCAAAAATTGTTGGTCGGCTCATTTCTATCTTGCATCCGATTGTCGTCAGGAGCAATTGTTGTTATTTTCTTTTCCTTTGGTTTTGTTCCGTTGACGCTTGGTGTATTTATATTGTTATTTAATTAGCTATAAAAGAGGGTGCAAGACAGTTAGGGGGCGAATTATTTTTATTTTATGTTATTTAGTTTCGATGTTGCTATTTTATCTTCTCTCTATATATAAATAAAATGAACTCATTTTTTCCGTCGGATTTTGACATTAATAGGATTAAAAATCAAGATATTTCATGCAAATATAATATGCACAAACAGCAGAACAATATCTGAGGTGTGTTATAGGCGTATTATTTCTCAAATTCCTCGATAATCTTAGATTTCTATACTTTTTCTGCTGAGAAGTCACGGCCAAAATCGGTTAAGATCAATGGATGTGGTAAAATATTTTCTCTCTAATAAATTCCTCCTCCCCCTGCCACCACTCTACACCGTTTGGGGATCGTTCACAAGGAACAGTTGAGAAGAGAACACCGGTTTGGCTTCGTAGTTCTTTCATGTGAAGTTACTTAAAATCACTAAACTAAGCTGCAGTGCTCTGTGGCGTAGTGGTTAGCGTGCTGGACAATACACATTATATTTTCACGTTCGCGCCGACCTACCGTAGTCGTTTTTTTTTTTTTTTTTCCTAAACAACTGGAATGGACTTTTCTTGGTGGCCGAACTGTTAACGTTGCAGACGATTTTTCTTTTCACTTAACTTTCCTACTTTTACTACTGACTCCGGGTTTGATCCTTCCTACTTACGTACCATAACATTTTTAACCCCCCCCGTCTCGGAAACAAACACTCCGGCAACGCCGGGTAGCCCCGCTCGTATATATATATATATTTTAATTTAGTTGCATATTACTTTTTAAATGTTAGTATATTTGTCCCAGTGTTAAATGATATCCGGTTTAAAAAGGTTTTAGTTTTTCATAAGTACGGCTTCTAGTAATTTTAATCGTGGCTTGCAGTTTTTACCCCCCCCAAAATCATACCACCCACACAGACACCCTCCACACACACAGACATATATACATATATATATATATATATATACATATATATATATATATGTATATATATATATGTATATATATATATAGGTGTTGAATGGATATTAGATCAGCCCCTAATGGTTTAATTTATTAAATTAATACTAAAAATGTGCTGTAATACACTGAGCATAGTCAAACGAAATATCAAATTTGGATTTATCATTGATAGTGAGTGTTAAATGAGACTTTGTTTAAAAAGGGGCGTCGTTTTATTTTATAAGTATCATATCAAGTAATTTAAATCGCAGTGTGTAGTTATATATATATATATATGTTCAGCTATTTATACATATATATATATAAATTTATATATATGTATATATATATATATATATATATATATATAAGTATGTATGTATCTGTGTATTTGTATGTGTAGGTGTGCATTTTTGTATGTATATGCATATATACCTGTGATTATCTATGTATCTATACATATAGTTATGTGGTCTTGCGTATGCGTATTTTCTTGTATGTGTATATTTACGTGTTTATGCGTGACAGTGTTTCTTTTGCACAGGTATGTATGTGTGTATTTTTTATGTATGTATGTATATATATGCATATATATATATATATATATATATATATATATATATATATATATATATATATACAGATCTATGTTTCGCTATGAATATGTCTGCATTAGTCTATCACCCCACGCCTAACTTACCTTTTAACGACACCTAACTGCTGGTGCCAAAAATACACGTGCAAGCCTTCTCCTGGTACGTTCAAAATCACTGTATACAGAGACCCCCCGACATCCACAGTCCTATACAATTTACAGTTCCAGTAAAATTATGACCATTTTACGCATGTCAGACTTATATGCTGTTTTCCAAATAATTTTTAATAATCTTTCAATAGATTCTAATTCGACCCCCCCATTTATTTTTAAAAGAAAGAGAGCTCGCTCCCAACATTTATGCTCTTTTTATATTTTTTTAACAGCTCCATTTTGTAATTTCTTTTCAATTTCTTTCTAATCCTTCACATTTTTATTTTTATCGTCGAGATGTTATGGGTCGAATGAGGAATTCTCTTTGACTAAAACAGATTGCTATTTGTAGCGACCATGTTTATCTGTTTATCCACAAATAATAAAATTATATATATATCTATATATATATATATATATATATATATATATATATACATGTGTGTGTCTGTGTGTGTAGTTGTTGAATTGATATTACATCAGAAGCTAACCGTTTTATTTATTAAATTAATATTTAATATATAGTGTATTATACTGAGCATAGTCGAACAAAATATCTAATTGAGATTGTTCATTAATAGTGAGCACCGAATGAATATACAAAAACTCCATACTTTTATTCTTCAGTAATTTCCTAATAATAAAACCTAATTGATTTAGTGGTTTCAGTCTCCATAAGAGTTATCGATCTATACAGATCATCGATCCAGCTCAGATAATTGCCCATGGCAATTTTTTAAAGATGTATAAGCAAATAATCAATTTGATATCGATTATACCTGTACATTGATATGGTATCCAGATTATTTTATTTTAGATTAATAGAAAACGGATTTACTTGATTGAACCCTACTTAAGATAATAAAAATTTGACATTCAAAAGCAGATTACTATGTATGTAAATATAAATCTTTAAACCTGAACACAATGCAAATATGATGTTTAGACATTTATATATGAGTGTATTGTTCTAAATAACAGGATAAATAATGACACTTATCTCCATCGCGTAAAACCTGTATTTATACAGTTTTTCTTTCGAGATTTGGTGCATAAATTATCTTATGCTGAACTTTATATATGTCTAGACCTGAAGGAGCCTTTTTGTATTCCTTTTCTCTCTCTCTCATGTATATATATATATATATATATATATATATATATATATATATATATATATATATATATATATATATATATATATATATATATATATACTAGCATTTCAGCCCGGCCTTGCCCGGGTGTTTATATATGTAGGTTGAGCAAAAAGAAACTGGGAGTAGGAAGGCAGGCTTGAACCCGTATCGAGAAGGAGCAAAAGAACCGGGAAAACTACGCATCAGCGGTTACAACAACCGCCAAACGAAAGTGGCATAGGTTTAAATTAAGGCTAGACAATCAAAAGTGGAAGATGACTTTCAAAAAATCTCGGCGAAAAAAGTGACCCCCTCTGTTGCAATCTGCCGAGCTTAAGGTGGATATATTAATGTTTTAGCCAATTTTGTTTATATTTGTCGTCGGAATGGTCGAACTTCAAAATGATACTGATTTTGTAAAAATCCGTCACCTCTGTCTAATGTTTTAGGCAGACATGCAAACATAGAAACACACACACATTTATATATTGTTAACGAAATATTTTCGATCCAAACCGATTACAAAGGTTGCCCTTTCTCTGAATACCATTTATGTAAAATTTCAAATGTTTAGACCAGAAATTATCTCACTAATTTGATAGATACCGCAGAGTTCAATTTTTTTAGCTTTGAGTTATATTATTACCCTCTATCTTTCATTGTATTGGACTCAAATCAAGTTATTAAGTTAGATCCCTGTACAAGGAACCTATATCTACTATTTCAAGTGTGTTTACCCAAAATTGGCGGAGGAGTTTGGTAGAGTTCTACCAGATCAAAGCCTCGGCTGAAACGAGTTACAACGGTTTTCATAAATCTCAGTACCCTATATCTCAAATTTCGAGTCTGTAGACTTAAAATTGCCAGAGTTATTGCGTAGGGATATGTACACAAACAAACAGATAGACACACAGACATACAAACATACATACATACACGATTACTTTTATATATATATACATATATATATATATATATGTGTGTGTTTGTGTGTGTGTGTGTGGGTGTGTGTGTTTGTGTGAGAGAGAGAGAGGAAGAGAGTGAATGTGTGTGTGTCTATTGTTAAACGGGAGTTCAGACACAATGCTAAACTAACTAGGCAGTCTCTATGCAAATTGTCTGACGTCACAATTCATAACACATTTCACAGAATGTTTTCTTGACAGAATACGTACATTTCCTCAACTTTCTATACAAGTTATATTTCTTCTAATTCCTTAGCCAAAATGATGCCATGTTCCCAGTCGCAACTATTACCTATCTTTAATTTTTAGTTTTCCTATACAACTTTAAATAACCAGTTGAATTAATTACACCCATACTTAGATATAATTAACCAGTCTATTATTCCACTTATTTAATTGCTTTATTTTATGCATATTACGTTGACTTTTCAGTAGAAAGAATGGAAGGCTCCCTTTACATTCTAATTACAGCAAAATGACGGAATAATACTTGGGTAACAGCTCACAATTTAAACTTGTATTTCTTCGAATAAGCGAATTCTATTTACAATCACCAAAACAAATTTTCCCGTTATCGCTGTTAGACATGTTACGGAAATACACACACTACTTTCAAATATACAACAAAACGCTAATTATATTAAACGATTCACATAACTGTTCCAGATAATGTTTTGCTTGATTCCGGACTCACAATGATTATAAACGTCAATCCTCCAATTTTAACTTGGCTTAGATGTCTGTCTTCTCTCCTACTGCTACGATGTAGACACGATGTCTAAGACAGGTTTTCTGTCAATTTCTTCCGGTATATATTTCGTTGGCATTTCTACTTCATGTTTTCCTTCTTTTCCAGCGTTTTTACGTCTTGTGTTCAGCATCTTCTCCGTTTTTCTTCTCTCCTAGCGGCTAGCTCTTTTACTGACTTTTCCCCTTTTGTTATTTTCATATTTTTTGGTTTCTTCTCCTTCTAGCATTTCAGCTCGGCATTGCCCGGATGTTTGTACTGAGTTATTCAGTTAGATTAATTTCCAAGGAGCTCATATAAAAAATGCACGTGTTTAGAGTCCAAATTGCCTGCAGAGTTTGGCAGAGTTCTCAAAGGTCAAATCGATGAACTGTAACACATTAACAACCGAATTTCTGGCCGAAAATGGATCGCAAAGATATCCTTTAATCCCAGTACCCTGTATATCAAATTTAGAGTAGGCAGGACTGAAAGTGACGAAGTTGTTGCGTAGGGAAATGTACAGACATAGACACACAAGCACACAGATACACATACACATTCACTTTTATGGATATATAGAGAGATAGATAAATAGATTAATAGATTAAACAAAAGTATATACGTATACATAAATATATATGGACACATATTTTGTTTACTGTAAAGATTTTACGCAAATAGTATGCAAGTATAAATCATGTACAATATATGCATTAATATAATTATACGTAATGATTAATTCTAGATAAGCATCCCATGAGAAACCCCGAAAAAAAAACTAATAGGGAATAAATAAATATGAATGTTTTAAAGACTATTCTAATTAGCTACATATTTTGCTAATGAATGCATCTATTTATTAACGACCTCTGTGATCGGGTATTGTTTTCTTGCTGTGTTTCTCTTCACGCTTCGATCACCGCTCTGCTATGTCGTTGCCACTTGATGCATATGCACATCTGTGTCTGAGCATGATCACCCATTCGTCAACGAAACGTCTTAAGCCCCCACTGCAGAAGGCCGTGATCTCTTCAGTCGGCCCCTTTTTAGAAAATATGGACTTCCATTCAGGGATTACACTGGAGGAATCCGGTCTTATAAACGGACACAAGATTGCAAACTTTGTCGGTCTACAATCAATCAGGATAAGGAAGTGTTGGCTGCCGTTCTGGGTTACGCCAATACTCAATCAGCTCCAAGTCGCGCTTACACCCAGCTGACATATCAGCCATCTGGCCGTGTTGGGGTCGATTGATTGGCATGTTTGTCATTCCTTGCACTTTTGGACATCAGCAGATTGGACAACTGCACAAAATAAGATATGCGTCACACTCCGATGTGTCCACATAATGGTACTGGGCGGCTGTCTTTTGCTGGTGTCATAACATCTCTGTGGTACCCGAGTAAGCCTATCAGCAGCGTTGCAATTAAAATTGACCAGTACCGCATCCACCGACAGTTTAAACTCTCTTACCAGCTTTCTTACGGTCTCCGACCTCCGTCTGATCAGCATCTCGTTGTCTGTTTTAGTGCGAACCCTTATCCTTCCAGTCAGTGTATCTGATATCCAGTGGTACACGCATAGTGGATCTGTGTGTGTCCGTAATTTTTGGACTTTCCACTGGTGTGCCAAGTTGATACCTTTTATAACCGCATCGAGCTCTGCCAGGTTGATATAAGAAGCGGACCACGCCGGTCGCAATCAACAAGCATCATCAATCGCATCCATCCACACATTCAGTTTTTTTCTCTCTGCACGAACCAGTCTCCTTTGGCGGGGTCATCTTGGTTTCCCATTGCGATGGTCGCCTTCACCATGCAAACCAACAATCGTCGGCTGTTTCATCATCACAGGCTTTGGGGATTGCGCTTGCCTCCTTTTTATGATGGCTGTTGCCACGCGAGTCCATCCACACACGGGTAGGTGCCTCAACAGTTTTCCACACAGGGAGAACATTGCTGGACTCGTGAAGATATCGGCCACTTAAGGAACTGCAGTTCCGCACCTCCATTTCAGATTTCCTCTCTCCTGTCGAACGTTCAGGCTCAAGAACCGAACGTCATTCACCAAACGTTCTGGATCCTTGCACGTCAAACCAAACTTAGCAAGTTTGGCCCTCATACGTGACGATGACACAATGTGTTCGTTCACATATATGTCATCAAGGTACGCCGATGCCCCATCTTTTATTGTCTCTTCCTATGACAACACAGCCTTCATAACCGTCTTCATTATTTGGGGTGCCACCTTCAGCCCAAAGCCTAGTCTGACAAGGCAGTACCTCATTCCAGCAAACACCACCCTCTGAAATGGCTACATTTGTTTCACTTATTCGGACCTGCAGATATGCTTTTCTTAGATCTAGCAAACCCACATTAGAACCCTGCTGGGGTCACTATCGTAAATTGCTGGCACATCTGTCAGCATCTGCCGTGAACGCATCAACATGCGCGTTCAGTTCGCGATAGTCCATCACTGGCCTCACCTTTGCTTTGCTGTGCTGAGCGACCGCCATCAGCGGAATCAGGCGTCTGGGAGGTCCAAGTTCCTCTTCATATGCAAGTCTCATTTGGTCGGACACACTACTCTGTTACCTCATTTCGCAGTTTGTCTGGTCCCTGGTTTTTCGACCACATCTACGCGGCTTTTTACACCTTTTGCTGCTAGTCAAACTCGGCAAGATAGTCTGGCTGACTAATCTTAAAAGCAGCACTCATTGAAACCTTGTTCTGAAACCTATCACCCCGATCTTCGATATGTGAGCACCACCTAGGGCTCTGATGGCATCATAGCCTAGGAGCAGGTCAAAGCTGGGTGATTTCTCGAGTACTACCAGTACTTCGATGTTAGCTGATTTTCCAGTTTTAGTTCAAATGTTCACAGTGTCCATCCCACAACATCTCTGTGTCGCTACACTGAGGGTGGTTAATCTAGTAGTCTTCTTCTTCAAAATGTGGCAGACATTTGCACTCACTAAGCTGCGAGAGCACCCAGAGTCGAAGAGAGCTGGGCACAATGTATTATTGACATAGACCCGAATGGTCGGAAGCGCCTCGTCTAATTTCTGTTTGGGGAATACGTCGACGCTGGCACGTTGTCCCCGACCCAGTTTCACAAACAATCCCGGGCCATATGGCCAGTCTTATCACATCGGTAGCAGCGAAGTTCCACGGAATGTGTCGCTGGTCATTGCACCTATAACACATGATTTACCGCGCATGGAAGGCCCCTGAGACGGTCTATCCTCATTTAATGCGCGCTGTGCAGCAGCGACTACCGGTTCTCCATTCTCATATATATTCTTCATCAAAGTCCTGGCTCCGTCTACCAGGTCATTAAGGGACAATTCAGCTATGTTTGCGCTAGCCCGCAGGAGTTTCTTTGGTCCGGTTTGGAGCCCTACCAAAAAGATTCAATGCCAAGGCCCGCTCAGGCAACCCACCAAACAACGTGCTTGCCTAAAATTACTCCCAAGCAGTGGCGGAGTCGATAGCGAACACCTTGTATAATGCCGCCCTGCTCCTTCCATAATCCTGTCTATCCCCAGGACGAAGCTGTTGATATACTGCAAAAGCCCCGCCGGACAGACGTAGAGGAACATGTTCAATATTCTTCACACAAGACAGCAGGCAATGTAGTTTCACCTTATCCACCCAATCAAGTACCGGCGTCGAGCCGTCGAAATCCGGTATTAATTTAAGGTCGAATTTGTCCCCCATTATGCCGAAAAAGTTTGACGTTAAATGTGCTGGTAAACAGCAAAACAAAATAAACAAAATACAATACGCAAGAGTCCATCTAAAATCTGTCAATGACAACATTCTCTCTCAACTTTAAGAACATCTCTGCTTACTGCCTCTGCCAACAGACATTTTATCAGAAAACTAACCCCATTCCATTTGCATACACGTGCAGTGGAAGATGAGATCTGGTGAGATTCCACGAGGCTACACCTTATAAATCAATGGAATCCATTTTTCATTTCTCTTTCTCCCAGATCCCATACGAAGGTAAGTTGTATGAGCGCACTACCCCCCACCAACCCACACGCGAGTGCGCTTTCCTCCTGTATTATTACAGTAAAATCTACATAGATATAAGTGAAACGTTTCGCCACTCTCACGGCCATCGGCACCAGGCCTGTCCATGTTTCTTCTCTCCAACGTTGCTTTAACTGTCAAGAAAGATAGCATACATACAGCTACCCTACAGACTATGGGATTCCACTTTTTGGTTAAAGGCAGTCCAAAAGTCAACAAAATGAATTAAAAAAAAAAATTAGTTCAAGGTCCCATTTATAATCATTAAGAAAATAGTCACTTTGTGTTCATGCACCACGAAAGTCTGCTTTTTCCTTTCCAGTTTACAATAATAACATAATATTTTTTCAATCTAATGCCACTCACTTATTTCTTAGATAATGGGTCCTATATTTTTTTTTTTTTACACAGTGATCACCACTTATCAAGGCCCGGAAGCCACTCAGGGATAAGGGTTATTGCAAGTACATCACGTTAGTGAGGAGATTTTATGAAGTGTTTAATTAGGGGGCGGTTCATTAGGAATTTGTTAACATTAGACTTGAAGACATCCAAGTTGTAGTCCGGAGGGAAGCAGGCAGACGGAACAGAGTTCCACAGGCGTGCAGTTCTAAGAAAGAAGCTTTGCTCATGAAATCCGCGTTTTGATTTAGGCACAGATATAGAGTGGGGGAAATTTTTCACAGTGGATTCAGCTAGACGGGTGATTTTCGTGAAAGTTTGGCGAGGGGGGACCAGGGATTGGAGTTCAGACGAGCACCTGCCATGAAAATAACGATAAAACAAGGATAGGCTCGCAACGTCTCTTCTGTGGGAGAGGGGTTGCAGGGTAGAGAAAAGGGCATCCCCCACTAAACCACGAAGTCTATTTTGTACTCTGTCAAGGCATGATAGGCTGTTGTTGGCAGCTCCTGCCCAGATATGGCAACAGTATTCCATCCTTGGCCGTACTTGGCTTTTATATGGATAGAGAATTGAATCAGTAGTGAGATATCTTCTGGAGCGGTAGAAGGATCCCACCATCTTTCCTGCGACCTTGGCAACAGACTTGATGTACGTGTTCCATTTCAGATCAGGAGTAAAGGTCAAACCCAGAAGCTTGTCAACACACGGGGCCTCACCCAGACGAGAGCCATCCATCACAATTGATGCCAGATGGGGATCAGAGCGTTGATGATGTAAGGATAGGAGTTTGGTTTTAGATGCATTAAAGGTAACTAGCCACATCTTCCCCCACTGAACCACGCGCTCGAGATCAGAGGAGAGAGAATCCGAGAGAACTTCGTCATTTACCGCCTTTGATGTGTTGCCGTAGATGGTCGTGTCATCAGCATAGATGTCAACGAATGATTTAAGTATGTGATTAGGGAGGTCATTGATGTAGATCAGGAAGAGAGTTGGGCCCAGGATTGACCCCTGAGGGACTCCAGCATTTATATTGCAGGCCTCCGATTTTTGTCCATCTACCACTACTCTTATGAGCCTATCGGAGAGAAATGATTTAATGATTGAGAAAACATTTCCAGTTATACCGTAGCTGGAAATCTTGTGAAGTAGACCCTTATGCCATACTTTGTCAAAGGCCTTTGATATGTCAAGAGCAATTGCCCTAGAAAGGAAGCCTTTGTCAAGAGATTCACTAATCCTGTGGGATATAACCGTCAGCACATCTGCGGTAGATCTTGCAGAGCGGAAACCATATTGTGTGTCACTAAGAAGGTTGTTTCTGCTGAGGTGGTTGACTATTTCTCTATTTAATATTGATTCCAGTAACTTACTCATAACACAGAGAAGTCCTATTGGTCTGTATTGAGAGGGAGATGACTTATCACCTGAATTCTTAAGTACTAGGCAAACTGATGAGGTCTGCCAGGGGGTCGGAAAGCACTTCTCCTTAAGGCAGCGCTAAAATAGTTTCGTAAGTATGAAGCTTTTTTAACACTATAATTGGGATGCCATCAGGGTCAGTTGCTTTACTAAATTATAGTTATTATAGTTCCCAACAGGTATTCAAAGCTATTTAAACTTTCCTTTTTACGCTCATAAACGTTATCTCCCATATTCAAATATTTTTAACCATGTGTTGACAAAATTACTTTTAGATTCTGTCTAATATTTCTACACGAGAATTTAGTCAAAATTTACAAGATTCGCTTTTTTCATGTACAATGCAGTTTCACAATAGAAGACATACAATCCTAATCAGAGTACTTTAGCACACGGTGGCTTCTCCTCATCCTGGCTGGTCGTAGTTGGGATTTCACTGGGCAATTCATCGATCAGCACCCTGCAAGGATACTAACAAAACAGAAGAGAAAAGAAAAGAACGAAGTTGCCCTTTAGTGCATTTGATATAGGCGTCGGGGAGGTTTTCGGCACGCGTATTGACCTCTCTTATTTTGGCATCAGCAATTGAATCCTCCTACTGAACTGGACGGGTTCGGAACAGTGGTTCTAGTGCTATCAGGGTAACCAGCCACGAGAGACTTGCCACCTTGTTTTTGCATTACGTTCTCCCTTTTACACACAATATTATCGCAGCGACCAATAAAATTACCATTATAAGCGTGCTAACTCCCGCTTCTGTAATCACTACTTTATGGAGTCTATCCCTAGATTCCGTATACTGTAGACCGTCTACCCGTATCTGTAATTTACTCAAATCTATTTGCCTAACTTCTCCCACAGATTTTGGTAACCTGTGTCGGGTACGCGGCGGCGATTGACGGACAGGGCAGTCACCGAGGTTAGTAAGACTATTCAACTAGACATTCCCCACTTTACCTCAGGTTCTTTAAAAAAATACCGTTCCTCAACCTTGATAACACGCAGTTAGCCCTATAGCCTTTCCCCGGGCTTCCCACTAGCTGCCCAATTCTACCATAGTTTAAGGTGGATGCACCTTATTTATCCCAGCAGCTCTGTTACAGCATACCATGGACAATTCCATACTCTGTTGCGTGAATACCAACCAGGTGCCTTCGGCTAATCTTACAGCTAGTGGAAAAAGGTGTTTACTTGCCATTTCACTGGACTAATTTCTAACACACGGAACTCATGATCTTCAGTTACACATATCATTATCTGTAACCTACAAATTCCTAGACCGTTGAGTCGACACTCCTGCTTCTCGCCGATTCAATAGCATGAATTTATCCCTCGCCAAATAAAACGTACGCCATAATCATGCTGACACACCGGGTCCCGTCAGATCACCGAAGTAAAGCCACGTTGAGCCTGACCATTACTTGAATGGAGGACTAGTTTGGGAAGTCCAGGTGCTGTACGTAGGAGGACGTCGACACCTCCGTTCAAAAAGTTGGAATAACCTAGCGGGGATATGCATGCGGGTGAGGACCGCTTGTAAATCTCATACGCCCATGAATTTCCTCCTTTGGAGGAAGCCGCATAAACCTGAATAGTGTTAGAGCTGATTGCACACACACATATTAAACGCTGCATATTTCGTCTCCACCGTATAACTGGTTACCACCCCAACTTGGGTGTGTCCAACTGATATGAAACGTGGGGGTAATACCTTGATAAACCTTATATCTCTTTCCTCGGTCTACAGTATTCTTCGGTAATTCACCCGAAATAGTGCTTCAGGTGTATAGCTACTCTCAGCTCCGCTAGCAGACTATCTAGCCTGGTCTAAACAGGTACATCAGCTTGATCACGCCCATTTCCGAAAAAAAGCGAGGAAAGCCTTCTTGTTAGTGCACAAGTATTTACTAAAAGTTACGTACATATTATCACAATTAATTCCCTTTCAATATAATTAATCCGTACCGTCATGGAGGGTAAATAGAAACAATGTATTCCAGACATGCCCTCTAAGTTATCGAATCCCCTTCGATATTTATAAACACCTTCCCGTCAATACGCTATTAAAACAGACTGTTCACTTCACACATAATTAATCTGTTCGCTTATGAACGTTTAATAAAAACTACAGGAAGCTAGAAACACCCCCTAATTCATCGAATTTATTTCGATATTTCACAAGACATCCCCATCAATACGCTAATTCAACAGACAATTCAACTAATGTGTGCCCTTATGCAGATAATTAAAGATTACAGGAAGTTACCCACGCCTCCCTGCGCCCTCTACACCCCCATGACGTGTGACTTAACGGACACTGCCCAGAGACATTCAACTAGGTCACACAAGGAATGGGCTAACTGCAATCACTACTTATTCGAACTCTCAAAGTTAAGCTTAAATGTTCCAGAATTCATTTCAACTAAATTAAAAAAATATATATGTAGTGTTTACCGGCCTCGCAAGCCGGGTGCTTCAAGGATATTCTGTTAAAGCACTGCTCTTGACTGATGACTCCAGTTGCGAACACCACACCCACGATTTACTCACAATGAAAAGCCCATCTAAAACAAAACTCGATTTTCAACGATAAATTATTAGAACAAACAAATAATCCTGCACTCAGTCATCACTAGTGCATTGGGGACTCGATCAGTTCCCATAAAATCAAGAAGAATTCCTACTAGACTGAGGAAGACCTTAATTTTCTCTTCAAGAAAAAATATATGAGCTCTCCAAAGTAATATCCTCAGTTGTTCCTGACAAATCTCACAAGATCAGGAGCAACTCCGCTATTGTTCCCCGAACTAACATCCTTCCCGACTGAGAATAATTCTTATTCCGTCTCCAAAAATAAATTTAATTCCCAAAGGGCACACTCTCAGCCATGCTCGACTGAACTCAAATAATATTTATTCAATTCCATCAGAGAAACCTTTCCAGACTGAGATTATAAACATAATTCTCCCCCAAATAAATTCAATTCTCAAAAAAAAACGCTGTTGGAAAACATGAAAAACGAACTATCAACAAATTTAATACCCGACAACAACGCTGAATACCACTTCATAAGCCACGCGCTAATTCAGCTTAGAGAAACCATCAAGATTCACAAGCCCTATTAAAAATACTTTCATTTCTCTTTCTTCTTTTCTGTATCTCCTATCCCAATTAAATTCAATCAATGGATTTCTACATTCACAATTCATATGTAATTTAATCAAAATGATTATCATCAGAGCCAGCTAACTCTCGAGGGATCTTAATAAGGATACACTTTAAAATAAGTGAACACAATTCCGTAACCTTGTCTTGACCTATTATAGAGGCAGACCCTTGTACCTGATGGGGCATTGGGGCACGTATCATCCCATTTCCGAGTTCTCATTTCTCAAGTTACAGGCATTCTTTTACAACTCTCAGTTGATTTCAACTACAACTACAAAACTCATTCAGGGTAATCCGAACTGCCCGTTGGTGACCTCTTGTGACATCATTCAGAGTCCGGCCAATTTTACGAGGCCCCGGTAATTTTATCGGACTGCTTGGGCTAGTTTATTTCTTGACGTGTTTGTCTAGCAACATCCCGAGAGGGCTGCTAAGACCTTCTCTCCTTTATCGTAAACAGCGTTTCCCGTTGTAACCTCCAGTGCCATCGTGATCTCTGCCATCGTCGTGATTTCTACCGCCCTCTCTTGCTGTGAAAATTCCCACATTACGTGATCTATCTCGTACTCCCTTAAAAACGAGAATCGAAATTAACATACCTTCTCACCTCATCGCTTGACATTCTCGTAATGTACTTCTTTATTTCATCATTATTATTGATTTTCTCCCTAAAACATTAAAAACATCAAAAATGTCAAAATCAATCCTGTATACCCGCTAAAACGCTCAACAGCGAACCCTCGTCTAGTGTTAACTGCTATTAAATCAGCAGACAACTATAGTTCAACTTCAACAATAAACCCCTTTCAATCACTAAACAGCAGTTTCGTTCTCAAACAATATCTTTATCTCGCCTTTTTTAAGTTCGAGAAGACTCACGCAAACGTTTTATTGTCTCACTTAATTCTATGTTATTTTATTTAAAATGTGTTCTTTCGAGTCTTTTCAACATTGTCTTTCTGTTTTATTCTTTCTACTTTTCTCCGTTTTGTGTATTTTGTTCTCAATCACTCCTCTATTATATTATAATTTTTTTGCAGTCTTTCGCGATCGTCTTATTTTCAAAAGTATGTTCCGACGGGTTTCTTCACTCTCTGCTTGTCTCTCTCTTTCTCTCTCTCTTTCTCTCTATTTCTCTCTCTCTCTAGGTTTTCATTGTTGTACGCTTTTCTCGGTCTTTTTTCCTCGGTCACCAATGTAAAAAGAAAACACTTTCCATTAAAGAGTCGCCATGTTCAATAAGTCACCAAATATTAAGGACACAACAGCAACACCCAATTTGGGGACCCCGTCTTATTTTCAAACTATATTTTACATTGGCAGGTGCACCATTTAAAAATGCCTTTTTTCCGAGTTTAAATTTAAAGATCAAAGTGACATATGTTTTTATTTTAAATGTTACATTTGAACAGAATAATTGTATACATGAAACAAACATTTTGCACGTTTACTACAACTTTACAAAGTCCAGTAGCTGTACAGAACAGGTGCCAACCGAGAATTCTTAATCTCAAGTACATGTATTGAAATACTACCGATCAAGAGCTCTTCTGAAATTAAACGTGGCTTCTACTACAAGGAGCATGAAAAAACAAATGAATAAAAAGATTGAATAGAAGAAGCTCACACAACAGATAAAAACGAGAGATACAGTTAATAAATGAATGCGCATAATCGAACAATTCAATAGATAGATAATGTAGTCGCCGCTAAAAGAAAACTGAAAGACATCCATAACAAACTAAAACAGAAAAATTAACAAACAATGTAGGCAAAATATTATTAAGTAATGCCCCTGACCCACTTCCAGTTGTCTGATGCAGTTGAAATTTTTCATGTGATACGATTTATATCTCCAGGGTTATGTGGCAAATTACAGGTCTGAATTAATTGTGGTTTCTGTTTTACATGTGTTTGAATCGAGTTAGCTGTGAAATTAAGCCTATTACATGTCGAGCAGTGATCCGGTTTTTGTATTTGAAAGGACGCACACCACATGAACCTTTTGATGGAATGAAAGAAACTCATGTTGATAATGCCACATAATATTACCTTGTAAAACTCTGGCATTGTGAATTCAAACATGGCCGAAAATCAGTCCCAGACCTGGCCGCCCCCTTCTGCTATTCGTAAGGCATCTGTCTGTCAAGTTGAGGCTGCCATTTTGGAAGATCGGTGCATTACTATTCACCAAATAGCCCAAGATGTCAAGATTAGTACAGGGTGGGTTGAAATTATCATTCATGACCATTTGCATATGCATAAGGTGCATCAGACAGATTCCCAGATTGCTCACACCATTCCAGAAGCGATAACCCGTCGAGTGCTCGCGGGTGAATTGGAGATTTACAAAGAATATGAGTCGAAATTTTTCAAAAGACTAATTACACAGGATGAAACCTGGGTTCATCACTATGATCCAGCCACCAAATCCCAAACCAACAGTGGAAGCACTTGGACTCACCGCATCCAAATAAGCAAGCGTGCACCCCTCCGCTGGCAAGTGCATACTCACAGTCTTCTGGGATCAGGACGGTGGAGTGATGACAGATTTCCTGGCAAAGGGTACCACGAGTAAAGGGCCTACTATGCTTCACTTTGGATGAAATGATTGGAAGCTATCAAAATCAAGAGGCGAGGCAAGATCAGCAAAGGTACCCTCCTCATGCAGGACAACGTTTCGGTCCACAACTCACATGTCGCCAGTTCGGAAGCACGGGCGTGTGGTTATGTAATCCTTTTCCATCTTCCATACTCCCCTGATCTTGCACCCTATGACTTTCACCTCTTCCCAGCAAAGACGTTGTTTTTCAAAGGTAAGTGTTCCCAGATGATGCTGCCTTTATTTCTGAAGTAACATTGCGGTTGGAGGACCAACATGGGGAGTTTCTACAAACACGGTCACCAGAGCTGTGTCAAACGATGAGAGAAAGGCATAACTCTGCATGGTTCGTATGTAGAGAAAGAGTAGTAATTGTGCCAAGTTCCGTTGTTCTACTGCAATGCGAAGTGGGGCAGGAGCATTACATATTGCACGTCCCTCGTCCACTGACGCACGTATGCACACAACATAATAATGGTTGTGAAATGAATATACTTTATATATATATATATATATATATATATATATATTTCAAAATGTATGTTTTCCTAAGCTTGAATACCTCCTTTTAAATATCAACAGGTATATAAACCATGCTTGTGTGTACACTTTTTTGAGTATACTAAATTAATTGCCTTCCCGCAGAACAAATTACGCAGAATATAAAAAAGAGTAACTTTGCATGAGACATAGCCTGTTTTGTATGCTTTACTTTTAGTATATGGATAGAATAACCTTCCTCAGGTTGTTTTGTCAGGGAATTACATAGCCATTAAGATGGAACATTCAAAAACTGTCTACGTAATGTATTCAGCAAAAAGAATCTTCTGATGGCAATAAGTTTTTGATCTCCAGCCAAGAAGACAGAACCGCCATCTCTGATGTTAGAAGGAATTGAAGAAATTACATTTGATTACATTTTGCTTAATCTTTATAAACAGTATACATTCTATTAGGTGTATATTTTCTACTAAAATATGTATTGTAATTTGATTTTTATCACACAATAATTGAATCTAGATAAAACCGGTCATAATAAAAAAACAACTATTACACAATCCTCACTGTACTATATTTTTTTCTATATGTTTTGGATAAACAGCATGGTTATATAAGCAAATAGAAGTAAAATATAAATCCAATGTGTCATCAATATATTTTTTATAAAATCAAGTAACACCCATTTAGATGTTTTCAGTTTTAACAATCTTCATGAATTAACAATAGATTTCACAACATGAAATGCCTTTTTTAAAAGTCTATTCGCTCGCTTGGCGATTAATAAACGATGTCCTGTTGCACTCGTGTTTTTTTTTCTCACGTTCGGTTTTGCTCAATATCTGTCACTGAACCGAGGATGTTTAAACTCTCCTCAACGGAACGTACTTAATTTCCCTGACGCGCCGCGCCTGTTAGTTTAGAACTCTATATTTTTATTCGCCTCTGTCTGCAACTTTTCTCACGATAAACGTTCTCCTTTTTCACATTTCGTACTGCATCGAGTTTTAAAAATTCATTCTCACAACAATCCTTGCTTCTATGTCGCTTTGTCCGCTTGCGTGATCCCTTTTGTCTATCTCTGCTTTTTCTTTGCCAAAAACTTTGCAGCTAATTCCACCCTCTACGATATGGGCCGCCCTGTCGTATTTCTTCCGATGTCCAGGAAACCGCTTTTCGACATACAATTATCTGTGCGTGATTTTGGAAATTAATCAAAAACCTTGATTCCAGTAAAGCAACTGGCCCTAATTGCAATCTTATTATAGTTCTAAAAAAGATTCAACCAGAGCTACCTCCCAGACTTACAAAGTTACTTAAACATTAGCTTAAAGATAGTTGATTCGCCCACGTTGGAACACCTAATCGTTGTTCTCGTAATAAAAAGTCAGTTGATCGTTAATCTCTCTCTCAATACAGACCAATCAGACTTCTGATAAGTTGCTAGAATCCGTGTTAAATAGAACAGTAGTCAATCACCGCAGCAAAAATAACCTCATCAGTCACATGCATTATTGTTTCCATCAGTTATATCTTATGGAATTAGCCAATCCCTTCATGAAGACTTCCTTTCTAAGTTTATTTCCCTTGAAATATTAAATGCTTTTGATAGTATGGCACAAAGATGTACTCCAAACATTCTCGATACAGCTGGAAACTTATTTTTCATTATGTAATCATTTTTTCTAATAGGTGTATAAATATAGTGGTTGATGGGCACGAATCTGAAACCCACAGAATTTATGTCGGATTCTATCAGACATCTGTTTTGGCGAACACTCGTTTTCTGGCCTACATCAATGGTCTTCCAAATCACATCCAAATATAATTTGTAGACATTTATACTGACGATACAACAGTCTATGGTAACACATCAAAGGCCGTAAGTCTCTCTCCTCTGATATTAACTAAATCGTGCAATGGAAATATAGGCGGCGACTTTATTTTAATGTATCTTTGGCCAACATTCTAAGTTCTATCATCAACACTGTAATCCCCGTCTGGCATCAATTTAAATGAATGGCTTTCATCTTGAGGAGGGCCCATGTTTGAAAAAAAAAACTTCTGAGCTGTTGTGGGGGATGCCCTTTTTTTCTTCCCTGTCACTGTTTTTCCAGAGAACTGACGTCGCCAGACTGTCTGTATTTTATAGATTATTCCATGGCAAGTGCTCGGCTGAGCTTCAATCTCTGATCCACTCTCGCCTGCCGTTTACGAAACCCACCTGTCTTGCTGTAAACATCATCAATACGTTTCTCCACTCTTTACCGGTGTCTAAACTTAAACTTGGATTCCAGGAACAAAGATTTTTCTTAGAACTTCCCGCCTGTTTAACTGTTTTGTTGTCTTGCTTTTCAATTAACTCCAATATGATTGCCATCCAGTTCAAAGCGAACAAATTTATGATGAGCCATCGTCTTAAGTTAATTAAGTTTCCAAATCTACACCACTAAAGATGATTGGCATCTTCCCTTTGACAATTGTATACTCATTAACTACTATCCCCGAGTGGTCTCCTAGCTTTGATATGTGAAAAACCAAAAAACAAATAAGCCATAGAACGAAACACTTAAAAGAGAAATATGCCGTACGGATAGGCACAAAGTTATGCGAACAAGTTTTGCCAAGAATAATTAAACGGATATTTAAACCAGCCGAAAACTAAAAAGGCAAGCGCTGTGAAAATCTATCGAGAACCCATTGAGCACGGATCTATAGTACGTGTCCTATTTATGGTGAAGAATTGGAATTCGTGCAATAAAATAAATATTATGCATAAGTAAAATTGCTTTCAGGACAAATTAAACATAAAAAAACGTGTCTGGGAATTCAATTGATGCCATAAAAAATAAACATATTCATCATGAAATTTAAAATATCATGATTGATTTTGCGGCATTTACTAATAGACAACCAACAAGTATTAACTCGATACAATGGAACTAAATATACATGTTTCTGTAACATATTGTGAACATTCAAGATTTTTATCTTGTTCCACAAAAATTAAATATTTAGGCTGCAATTTAGTGAAATATCTTAAAATACAAAAAAAAGTGCATTCTTCTTAATTAAACAATCTAATTCGTTTGGATATATTTTTAAAATAATACATATTCTTTGAAAATACTTAAAAAATACATTTAAGTTATTTTTTAAATATAAAAAAATATGCTGACGGCTAACAAAAACATGAATAATATAAATTAAGAATTTGAAAAATATATACAAAAATACAGTTTATTTGATTATTAATAATTTTGGTGTAAAATTTTTGTTTGATTTTCTTGTTTCCTTTTATTATTTTAATGCAGGTTTAATTAAATAGTTTCAAATACTTTTTTTCTTTTCTTTTTCATAAGAACGTATGTAACAGATTCGCTTACGCGCGTATGCAGTCGCACCGGTGTGACACATATGCAACTGACCGAGCGAATGCCAGAAATAACGCTGAAGCGGGAAAACAGACGAGAACATAATAGAAAAAAGGCACATGTTTACAGCAAGCGACGCGAACACAATCGGCGGCAAATTACTGGAAAAAGCAGGTGACCGCACAAATGCACAAGTGGACCATGGCGGCGGGATATATAAAATCCTCGCGTTACGGCAGCGATGTGTAAAGTGCATGGCAAGATAAACTAAGCAACTTCCAAGAAGAGGCATTGTGTTTTTTGAAAAAAAAAAAAAAAAACATGCATAAATTCATTTTATTAAATCTGAAAAATATGTATTGAACTTGCTTCGATTTGGACAACAAGTGCCTTAAGTTAAGAGTGTGTGTGAGAATGTTAAAATGTAACGCAACTGTTAAAGTAGAAAGTTATGTTATGTTTTGCTGATAGGGGGTATTTATGCCAACGTGCTTCCGCGAAATTCTATTTTGTTTTAGCGTTGAGATATTAGCAGTTATTTCAACGGCTTTAAACAAAACATTTTTGACCCATTATTTACATTTCAGAACCTTCCGCTCAGTCACGGTCTACCATGTACAGTTCTATATTCATCTATTTATCTACCTATGTTTCTATATATCTATTATTATCAACCTTATGCTATTATCATTCGCATGCTAATGAGTGCTACCATACCAGGATTTCAAATGTCCATATAAAAATTCGGCTTGTCGCAGTCTTCAAATACTAGACAGCACTAATTATGTAATCCAAATACGAATGCTTGAAATAATGAGTTCAATTGTGACAGCTATTCGATACAGAATAACCAAGCACATGTTTTCATATGCACAGTCGACACCATTGCATATTCTTTGAACAAATGAAAATATTCAATTTAAGGAAGTAAACATTAACCTATGTGACGTGAATAGCACACCCACACATCCACAAATGTTACCTCTCCCGCACACATGCACCCCCCACACATATATCTGTATTTATTATAAAGAATACAAAAGCTACTGAAGTGATATGATAGGAACCTGATCGTATCATTCAGTTAACCATGGTATAAGTATCCCCAGTTAGTCTCTGGCAACAATGGTATTGATAGGTCTGGATGATTCCATTTAGTTCTAAAATTGTGGTGATTTTAACCCCCCTCCCGAGATTCCATTCCTCTGTGATGATGGTATATCTCTTTTTCAGGGGTTGATCTCTATCAGGTCGGCCATCTTCCTTTTTCAGTAGGGCAGGCGTTGTCCGGATGCTTGTCGTGTAACCAATTCAAACGTGGCATATGCCTGGTACATTACTTCTTCTTGTTCAGCAAGTGGGTGTCGCTCTTCATCAGTTATGCGTTTAGAAATTAGGTTTAAATGGTTTTTGTGCATAAATCTTGGACATTCGATTGTGTTGACTATCCGCTCGATCCTTTTCTGGACCTTTCTTAGTTCCAATCTTGTGTTAGTATGTTTGTGTACCTGGAAAAATAGCTTTTCACCAGGTAAATATTTCCTTTTAGGAACTATAGTATTTGGCAGTTTCACCTGTTTTTGTAACAGTTTCTCGATGAACAGCCTAATTTCCTCGCGAACATTAACTCTGTTGGCGTAATGCGGTAAACTAGTAAAAACTGTTGTAACGCCTTTTCTGATGGCGATCATTTAGTCTTCTTCATGGCTCTTTTCAACATGTCTACATACCTCTTTGCCCGACCGTTCGATCGGGGAATATAGGTTGGCGTCGTCATGTGGTTTACCTGGAAATCATTGCCGAAGTTTTTTTTTAAATCTACTGAAGTGAATTGTGAGCCATTGCTTGACACTAGAGAATACACCACACCACACCTAGTGAACAATTCGGGAAGAACACTGAGTGTAAAATCTGTTGTTAAACTTTTACATCGAAATGCCTCAGGCAATTTTGAAAAACTGTCAACCACTATTAAATAATTGTTTCCATCCAGTAGACGGGGCATGCGTAATCAACGTGTATTATTTGTTATGGGTGGTCTGCTTTAGCCCACGGGCTAAATGTTATTGGGGCGTTGTTGTAGCCAATACGCATCCCTTACCAGACTTTACCGTGCCTTCTATATCAGGGTCTATACTCTTTCCGTAAGTATAGGATCTCACGTGTCTCTTCATTCGCCCCGTATGGAAATCCATTAAAATGCGCTTTTGTAGTGCAGTTGGGATTACTACTCTTTCTCCGTTCAATAGCAACTCATTGCACATAGAATAAGCTTCCACCGACGATTAATCCGAATCAATTTCTTGTTTGATTTCTTCAAACTATCTTCTTCATCATCTGCAATTATATCTACCAAAGTGACTGATACTTCCTTGATCGTATAACATAGAATTTGTGTTTAGTCGTTTCCACTTAATAGTGGCGCTATTACTGTGTCTTCCAGCGGTTCCCTTGATTTCGGGATTAATCACAGCACTCCGTCTGCGTGAGTTTAATTCGCAGATGTAAGAAATTCGATACCGAAATCGTATTTCAGTAGAATTTCCCCCCATCTTTGTAGTCTGTTGTCTGTGTAAGTTTGCAGACCTCTTTAGAGCAAAGTATGGTTATAAGCGACTTATAGTCAGTGTGTAATTGAAACTTACGACCATGTAAACATCGGTGTAATTTTGTAACACTGAATATGCTCCCCAGTGCTTCCTTTTCGATTTGTGAGTATTTCTTCTCAGCAGGACGTAAAGTTCTTGACGTATTGGTGATCGGTTTAGTGAATCTATCAGCCATATTGTGTAAAATGCACGCCTCGATCCCATAAGAACTTGCGCTAGATGCGAAAATAATTTATTGTTTCTGATTGAAATGAGTCAGGCATAAATCTGACGTTAATACATCTTTAATACCTTAAACGCTGCTTAGCACTCAGGCGTCCAGTCTCATTTTTGCCCCTTTTTATCAGTACATTCAATGACGCACGCAATTCATGCATATTCTTAATAAACGTTTGATAATAGTTTGCGAGTCCTACAAAATTCTGCAATGTAGTTACATCATGATGTGCTGGCATGTACTCACGTGCTTATCTATGATATGACCCATGTATTTAATTTGTTTAAAAAAAAATCGCATTTGGCTTCCTTCAATGTGCATCCGTATTCTTTTATTCTGTCAAACACTTGAAATGCATGACATCTATTTTGTTCAACATTTTGACTACATATAAGAATATCGTCCACATAGTTTATTGTTAAATCCAAACCGCTTAGCAAAGTATCAATTACCTGTTGGAAAATTGCTGCTGCTACTTTTATACCAAGTACTAATCTATTGAAGTTATAAAGTCCTTTGTGTGTTTAGATACACAACAGTTTCGAACTATCTTCCTCTACTGGTATTTGTAGGTACGCCTCGCTTAATTCTATTTTGGAAAAAATATATTCCATCATTTAACTTAGCAAATATTTCGTCTGGGTTTGGTAGCAAGTAGTGATTCTCCTTGAGCGCCGCATTACATCCGGTCGGAATGTCCGCGCATACACAAATCTCTTTAGATTGTTTCCACGTATAAGGTGGGGACTTTCATTTCACTACAGTTTATAACGCTTAAAATCCCAGTGTTAAGTAGTCTTTCCAAGACTTTTTCAATTTGTTCCCTTGAAGCGAACGGTACGCTCCGTGTCTTTTTGAGTATTTGCTTTGCTTCGTTCAGCAATTCGAATCTCGTGTGTTTTTGTGCAACATCCAAGCCTTTCGGAGAAAACACTTCGGAAATATGTGTTGAGATTCCTTTTGAGTTTGTCAGCTTTGGTCGTTAGCTTTTCTTTTGATAAAAATCACTTCGACTCCATATTTAAAATTCCTGAATGCAAATGGTCCCGAATAAGTTCGTCATGCTCCTTGGAACGGAGACTTTTAGCTGTTTGTCGTTCTTTTTTAGTGGCATATTAATAACTAGCTCACCATCAAATTTTCATCCCACCAGTTACTCATCTAGCGCCTTTATTCGTCTTTGTCATCGTGGGCTTTTCTATTCTCCTCTACATGTGAGAATTTATAGTTGATAAATCCGATCCTGAATTGAGCTGCAGTTTTATTTCTTTATTTCTGATTCCCACCGTTTCATATATACTTATGTTCTCTGTGGGTGAAGGATCAAGTATTTACGTAGCTTTTTGTTACTTTTATTCTTCAATATAAGCGCTTGTGTCCTGCTCACTTGCATACGTCACCTGTTATTTTTCTTTTGGTACTGATACGCCTTGTACCGATGAGATCCTCGACATTTGCTACAATGGGTCTTAGGATATTGTCTATCCTGATAATTTTGTGAAGTGTTCTTATTGCCTCTTTCTTGGTAATATCTGACGGGCGGATGTCCTTTATTTTTGAAGCGTGTTTTTTAATGTGTGCAATACCTGTTTTCTCTTTGTTTCGGAAACTTTTTTTTTCATTGCCACGACCCGCTAGCAATTTTCAGCCAGTTTCTGAAGCGTTAAATTAGATTCCCCTTCAAATTTATTTGGAGCACGACGTCTTATATAGGGTTCTATTGTGTCTACCAACCCTTATATTAATATTAAGTACTTGAAATAGTCCGCCGTTAATGACGACAATTTGAAATCATCACAGTGCTTAGTAACTATAGACGCATCTGCCGTATAGTCATGACACTCCTTACGTGTAAGATTCATGCACTTCCATATTTTATTAAAAATGCTTCTTTTCGACAGTATAACTCCCTTAATAATTTGACTGCCTCGTCAAACGACAATTCGTTCTTTTTTCTTGGTAAAATATAATACCCGAATTTTTATGTTCGGATGTATCTAACTTCCGCAGCAATAAACGAACCTTATTTTTATCCGCCTGTGCACTGTAATAAATTTAAAAAGGTGTACAAATGTTCTGAAATATGCATCAAACGTTAGGTATTCCTCAGGAGCATAGTGAAATATATCATTAGCTGACAAGATCGCATTTTAAGGAAATCCTTGCTGGTTTCTTCTCCGCTGTCCTTATTTCTTATCAAATCCATGTTTTTATTTGACTGGATTTCTTGTCCTAAATACCATTTTTTTCAATTCCAATGTGTGTCCATTAATTTCTTTCCAATCTTTCTTTTTTTCTGGGATAATTTCATTAAATCTAACTGCTCTTCCAATATTGGTGCGTTCATTTCTTTCTTTTCTTCTCTTCGTTGTTCTTTGAGATATTTTATTAAATGTAACTGTATTTTTTTTTCGTTTTCTTACTGTATTGTAAAATGTGACTCTTTGTTTTGTTTTTGCATTGCTATTTTTTCTCTTCGTTTTGATTCTGTATTGCCAATTGCTTTTCTGTGACTCTTCTGTCAACGGCTAGTTGTTGACTTTGTTGGAATTTCATTATTTCCAAAAGTTGTTTTACAAAATCGTCCATTTTTTTGGACGGTGTGGATTTAATTAATGACAAATTTAGTTTCTTCAGAAACAACAAAATTCGTTGATTTACTCTTCGTATAATATCAACTTTATAGAAAAAAAACTTTACGAAATGGTTACCTGGTTATTTATGGAATAGTTATTTTATATATTTATTTCCTCGTGTGGCAATTTTTCTGAGAAAATAATTCGGCGTTTACATTTATACAGAAAGCAGTAGATTTCCTTTGTCATTATTCAATGTTTGTAACGTGTAAGTTTTGGACTTCTACATATATTTTTTTTTCTTTTTTTCTTTAAAAAGAAAAGTTATTAACTGTGAAAAATAGTTTATAGCATCTATATAATATTGGCTATTCTTTTTTTGTTTTTGTGCGAAAAATAATGTTGTTTCCCGTTAACACTTTATTTGCCGTGCTTAGTGAAATCGTTATTTTCCTCTTCGACGTACAGTCTCGTCGAAAAGTGAAAAGTTTATTTTGGTCGGATTAATAGCAAACGCTTTTTTTTAATTTTTGTGAATTGTCGCTTTAGCAAATAAAATAAAATATATCACTAACTTTTCCAGGAGCTTTCCCCTTTTTCCAACACTAATACCTTTTAACCATGAGACGGATTAGCAAGACATGATTTTTAGAGGGACACATTTTGTGGATACTTACCGGAAACTTGGTGTCGTTAATTCAGTGGTAAGGATGCTCACCGCAATCTGTCTTATGAATGTATGGAGTATTGCTGCCACGTCTGGGCTGGTGCATCTGCTACTAGTCTCTCGCTCCTTGACAAGGTTCAAAAGAGAGTCGCAAACCTGATAGGCCTTGAACTGGCATCTAAGCTTCAGCCTCTGTCCTATCGACGAAATGTTGCGTCCCTCTGCCTTTTCTACAAGTATTTTAGTGGTGAATGCTCTGACGAACTGCAATCACTTGTGCCCCCACGACGCGAGCACCCTCGACAAACCCGACAGGCTACTAGATCCCACCCCCACACTGTAGAGATCCCTAGATGTAAAAGATCTTTTTACTCCAATAGTTTCTTCTCCAGAACCGCAAGACTCTGGAATTCCATTCCAGGTCCCTGCTTCCCCAACAGTACTGACGTGCAGAAGTTCAAGTGTAACGTGAACCGACACCTTGCTGCCCAAATCCCTACATAGTACCCCAGTAGTTGTTGCCCCTGATAGTAGCCCCCTACACCAAAGTGGCAATTTGCCTTGTTTGGGTGAAAATGTAAAAAAAAAAAAAAAAAAAAAAAAATTATGTTCAAGCTCATAGTTTACGGTTTATTAGTTTTTAACAGCAAAACAGGGCGTTTTGACGATGTCCTTGTAATGTTTTCCAAGAATCGCTGCCCTTTTTTCGAAGTGTTCTTTAACTCGGATTTGTTGATTATTACTGTCGAATGCTGTTTTTCCCCAATGTTGACATATAGTTGTTCCCCTTCTTCACCGAACTTTTGAAAAATAAATACTTTTGAAGTTTCGAATTTCCCCTGCGCGTAGGAAAAATTGTTTCGAAAATCCGCGCGTTCTCTGTTTACTTGAATCCTTTTAGTCATCAATTATTGTTATTAGAGTGAATTTGTTGACCGATTATTAGTCATTTAGTTGTTGTTAGCAATTATTATAGATTGATCCGGAAAATTCTTGAATCGTCCCCGTCAGCGAATTGTTGTATCCCCGTGCTAGGAGTTAAAAAAACACAAGTAGTGTAAAGTGTATAAAATATAATATGTATTTATCATAAAGAACACAGGAGCCACTAATGGAGTACTGCTGCCACATCTGGGCAGGAGCTGCTAAAAACATCCTATCCTGCCTTGACAAAGTACAAAATAGACTTCGTGGTTTGGTGGGGATGACCTTTTCCCTTACCTGCAACCTTTTTCCAACAGAAGAGACGTAGCGAGCCTGACTTTGTTCTATCGTTATTTCCATGGCAAGTGCTATTCTAAGCTCCATTCTCTGGTCCCCCCTCGGCAACCTTTTAAAAAAAAACACCCGACTCGCTGAAACCACCGTTAATATTTTTCCCCACTGCTTATCTGTGCATAAATCAAAACGTAGATTCCACGAAAAAAACTTCTTTCTTAGAACTGATCGCCTGTGAAACTCTGTTCCACTTGCCTGTTTCCCTCCCGACTTCAACCTGGATGTCTTCAAAGTCCAACACCAAAAAATACCTGATGAACAGCCACCCTAAGTAATGGAACCTAATCAATTCTCCAATACTATTGCTAAACTATCCCATTGATTACTGTACACACAATGACATTTATCCCCGAGTGACCATTGGGCCTTGATAAGTAGTGACTCCATGTAAAAAAAAAATGAGAGGAACGTGTTCGTAGCATGTGGCTAAACACGGGATGAATGTTTCCATTTATTCTCTGAAACCATTGTTGCTCCATTTAGTGCTCATATAGGGGTGATTTGTACCCCTCCAATAACATTCGGGAATATAATCTACCGATCAGTAGTAATCGTGTCGCACTCCAGTAAAGATTGCCGAAAGTTGGAAACACTAATGTTTGCAAGTATTAAAAAATAGAGCATTTTACTAGTAATGTACATATATGTACGTTTATATATATATATATATATATATATATATATATATATATATATATATATACATATAAATATATATATGTGTGTGTGTGTGTGTGTGGGTGTGTGATCTAAGCTAAACTATATTTACACATTTAGATTGTTTGATATATATTGATATAAGCGCAACAAAAAATATGTTAGAAATATATATACCGTAATGTGTATAAAGATAAAAACATGAACTTAAAATTTAATTGCATTAACAATTATATCTATAATATTATCGAACCAAGTACAATATGGGTATATATATATATATATATATATATATATATATATATATATATATATATATGTATATATATGTATATATATATATGTAATTAGTGAAGATGTATGTATGCATATGTATACATATATATAGATGTGTATGTGTAAGTGTATGTATGTGTATGGGTAATATGTTTATGTGTATGCCAATGACCGTTTTGTGCATATGTGCAAGCGTGTATGTATGTATATGTATGTGTGCGTATTATGTATTGTGTATGCATGTATGTATGTATATTTGTGTGTGATATGTATGTTGGTATGAGTATGTATGTGTTCATAGGTGTGTTTTTTCGTGCTTGTATATATACCAATACCCGTCTTCATTGTCATGTCTGCTTGAGCATGTGATGTCGCCGGCAGAACTAAAGGTAATTTTCGGGCTCATGAACTTTCAGTGTATAGGGGGGGGGGTCACTCGTCTAACAAGACGTTGCAATATATATATATATATATATATATATATATATATATATATATATATATATATATATATATATATAACAAAAATTAAAATTCTATTTACCAAAATGATCAAAAATGGTAAAACTAAAGTCTATTATGAATATTAAATAATTACTATTTATAAAGTTATCTCAGCACGATGTAAGTGTTCAATGAAACAAAATAGGAGATAGAGCTTATAATACAAGAAACACTTAATAAAACATGTTAAAAAACACTTTGAATAGAGTTAAACACCGATCTCACATTTTTTCTAGTTCTTACCCTCTGATGAGGAGGAAGGTATTTCTTCGAAACACCACGGATTAACGACTATTCACTTATCAAGTGTTTCCTTTTCATATTAAATATGTTTTTAACTCTTGTTAGCTCGTATATATATATATATATATATATATATATATATATATATATATATATATATATATATATATATATATATACGTAAATATGCATACACCTAAGTATAGGCATATATATGTAAGTAGATAAACAACTATATATATATATATATATGTATATATATATATATATATATATATATATATATATATATATATATATACTTTCGGGGGTACTCGGCGTTGCCCGAGTGTTTGTTTCCGGGACGGGGGGTGAGTTTTAAAAAATGTTATTGTAGATAAGTAGGAAGGATCAAACACGGAGTCATGAGTAAAAGTAGGAAAATAAAGTGTGAAAAAAAAAAAACAAAAAAAAACATCTGCAACGTTAACAGTTCGGTCACCAAGAAAAGTCCATTCCAGTTGTTTAGGAAAAAAAAAACGACTACGGTAGGTCGGCACGAACGTGAAAATATAATGTGAATTGTCCAGCACGCTACCCACTACGCAACAGAGCACTGCAGCTTAGTTTAGTGATTTTAAATAACTTCACATGAAAGAACTACGAAGCCAAACCGGTGTTCTCTTCTCAACTGTTCCTTGTGAACGATCCCCAAACGGTGTGAAGTGGTGGCAGAAGGAGGAGGAATTAATTAGAGAGAAAATATTTTACCACTTCCATTGATCTTAACCGATTTTGGTTGTGACTTCTCAGCAGAAAAAGTATAGAAATCTAAGATTATCGAGGAATTTGAGAAATAATAAGCCTATAACACACCTCAGATATTGTTCTGCCGATTGTGCATATTATATTTGCATGAAATATCTTCATTTTTCATCCTATTAATGTAAAAATCAGGCGGGAAAATGAGTTCATTTTATTTATATAGAGAAGAGAAGATATATATATATATATATATATATATATATATATATATATATATATATATATATATGTATATATAATGTGTGTGGGGTGGTGTGTATGTGTTACACGCTTCTACCCCTTGGAAACACTTCAAATGAACTACCAAAATGCTATGTTAACATCTCCAACACATTTAAAAATACTTTTTGACGGGGACGCTTTACAGAACGTCTGAAACGAGTGAAAAACGATTTCAATGATATAAAAACATTATTACAATGATGTATACATAATTCTCAATGAAAACCCGAAACGCGGAATAATAAAATAATGTTAAAAATTACACATTGTTGGTGACTACCCCCTTATTAAATATATATATATATATATATATATATATATATATATATATATATATATATATATGCATATATATATATATATATATATATATATATATATATATATATATATATATATATACAATAAATGATAAACACATTATATTCCTAAATTAACTATGTTGAAAATCTTAAAGTTTATTCCTTTAATTCAGTTGATTGTCAACATCATGAATTTTGGTATATAAATTCGTGTTATTTTTTTTATATATTGCTTTTTTATCACTTTGAGTTTTTCATACAAAGATTGATGTATAATAAAAAAATATATTTCTACAGAAATATATATATATATATATAAATATATATATATACATATATATATATACATATATATATTTTTTTTTGTACATCTGCATTAATGCCAACAACTATGTGATAGCAATTGCTCGTGTTGTGACCTGTACTTCCTAACTATTTTTATGGTTATACACTGTTTTTCTCGTCTTGTTTTCGTGTCCGCAATGTACACACAGCGACGTTTGTTAAAAAAATGGCATGAGACGCAGAGTGTTTTGTTCGATATTAGTGCTTGTCCAAGCCAACTTTCTCCAAGTGTGTATTGATACGTAATTACTGTTCGATTCAGGTAAATTACCATTGACTGCCCATGTAATGTTCTCAATAAAAAGTAACTGCTGGTGGCTAATGCGCTTCTTACCCCCAGCCAGGAAGTCAGTTGAGGAGCTGGATCGCATGGAGCTTTTGTGAAGGAAAACATATTTTATAGCTTTTTACTTCTGCTGAAAAACAAGAAAATGTAAACTGAAGAGACTTTTCCTATTTTTACTGTTTTAAATTATACTAGCTGGGGTTACCCGGCGTTGCCTGGGTGGTCGGCCCCCTTCCCACTCCGAGGGGTAACAAAAATGTCACCACTCTGGATTTACATGCTTGGTACCGGCCTCCTCCCCCATCAGGGAGAGATAATCCTCAACCCCACATTCAGGGAGGAGGGTGCCTGAAGGCTTCTCCCCCCAAGAAATAAGTCACCTCCTCCTGGCCTCTTCGCTCCCCCATCCTTGGGGGGACACCGGCTCCCTCCTTTGGGCGGAGAAACTGCCAAGCTCCCCCCTTTCGAGTGAGAAAATGCCAGGATTCCCCTTTTGGTGGGGGAATGGTTGCGTGGCCTTCGTTATAAAGATGGCCAGCCAGCTGAATAGATGATGTCATCGGCGAGGTCCCAACAATCAAGATATGTGGAACTCTATGACTGTCAATAATGAACAGTAATTTTTACAGACAGCGTTACAAAACTTCAAAATTGGATTGAAATAAAGAACACGATGATTTATACTGAAACTCATCTAATATTAATAATAAAAAATGATAAAAAAACACAAGTTGTTTGTTTAAGTATTATAAGCAATTGAATATTTCGTTGTATTATAGATTTTAAAGATAAGAATGCGTTCTTTAATTACTTATAAATTACATTTTAAAAAACTGATCGAACACGATTTGATTCGTAGTAAACTTGAAGTTTATTTAATATAATTTAATGAAAATTATGCACGTAAGATTATGAATATTTGAAGCAGAACACATGCAAAACATTTGATATGAGTTAAGACAATAAACAAATATTAAAATTCAACTATTTTTTTAATCAAAATGATTTTTTTTTAAAATCAAAATGAATGTTTTTAATCGAAATGAACAATATCTTTTTAAATTCAAAATGAATATTTTTTTAATCAAAATGAATATTTTTAATGGGTTTGTATTACTGTACACATATATTCTAAAAAGTTGTCAAAATATATAACAAATAAATGTTATGAAAGTCAAGATAAGTTACTTTTCTACCAAACTGGATATATTTTTCGTATTTTTATTCAATGTAACATGTTTATTCAGCTCGAAAACCATACAGTGTTAACCGATGTATTGGAAAATTCAAGATGGCGTCTGACTCCCTATTTAACACGGTAAGTTTGAGAAAAGGTGTTATAAATAAAAAATACTGGATAAATACTGTTAAAGACTCGCTCAATATATATTACGGTGGCATAGCTTGACATATATTCGGCGGGTTTTTAATAGTGTTTTTCTAATTTTTTTATTTATAACACCTCTTCCCAGACATATCAAAGGCATTCGGCCAGGTATGGTATAACGGCCTAATTTACAAGATTTCCAGCCACGATATCACTGGAAATGTTTTCTCAATCATTAAATCATAACTCTCCGATAGGCTCATAAGATGGATAAAAATCAGAGTCCTGCAGCATTAATGCTGGAGTCCCTCAAGCGTCAGTCCTGGGCCCAACTCTTCCTGATGTACATCAATGATCTCCCATAACACATGCTTAAATCATCCGTTGACATCTATGCTGATGACACGACCATCTACGGCAACACATCAAAGGCTGTAAATGACAAAGTTCTCTCTAAGTCTCCTCTGATCTCGAGCGCGTGGTTCAGTGGGGAAGGCATGGCTGCTTACCTTTAATGCATCTAAAACCAAACTCCTATCTTTACATTATCAACGCTCTGATCCCCATCTAACATCAATTGAAATGGATGACTCTCGTCTAGGAAAAGCCCAATATTTTAACCAGCTTCTGGGTTTGTCCTTTACTCCTGATCTGAAATGGAAACCTACATCAAGTATGCTGCCAAGATCGCTGGAAAGATGGTGAGATACTTCTACGCTGGAGAAGATATCTCACTACTGATGCAATTCTCTATCTATATAAAAGCCAAGTACGTCAAAGGACGGAATACTGCTGCCAGTTCTGAGCAGGAGTTGCTAAAAACAGCCTATCTTGCCTTGACAGAGTACAAAGAAGACTCCGTGGCTTAGTCGGGGGTGCCCTTTTCTCTACCCTGCAACCTCTTACCCACAAAAGATACGTTCCGAGCCTGTCCTTGTTTTATCCTTATTTCCATGGCAGGTGCACCGCTGAACTCCAATCCCTAGGCCCCCCCTTGCCAATCTTTCACGAAAAACAACCGTCTAGCATACTCCACTGTCAAATATTTCCCCACTCTTTATCTGTGCCTTAATCAAAACACTAGATTCCACGAACAAAGCTTCTTTCTTAGAACTGCACGCCTGTGGAACTCTGTTCCGTCTGTCTGCTTCCCACCTGACTACAACCTGGATGTCTTCAAGTCCAACGTAAACAACTTACTAATGAACCGCTACCTCAAGTAAACACTTCAATAAATCTCCGTACTAACGTACTATACTTTCAATAAGATTTATCGTTAAGTTGCTTCAGGGTCTTGATTACGGTGACCATCGTGTAAATAAAAAAAATACTCACAGAATTGGTGGAACCAGTGAAATACTCCTGAGTTACGAGTAGTAGCAGGGGAAGGAATACATATGGGGAGATAAACATTAGGATATCTTCCTCTTATAATTTTTCGATTTTTAAGGTTTTATTCGTAGGATGTTATGTCGTATTATATGATCACGACGAAATTAAATGGTTTTCGTAAGATACATTAGCATAGATCATAGATGTATTTGATTTGTATGTGACGTCTTCCGTTGCAAACCTACAATACTGTGGTATATAGGATAAATTCATGCGCATTTTTATTAATATAGGGATAAACTAATTACACACTGTAGACAAATAAATGTTTACACTATAATGGATATACACACGTCAATCTTGCCATTGGATCATATACTGTTTATCCGACTTACTTAATGATATGGATCATATTTTATGTATAGAAAATAGAATTTGCGAAAAATAATGATAAAGAGTCTACGAGAAAAGGAACCCCCAGTAGTATTTTGTACATTAGGAAATAACCTCATTTACACATTTAAGTAAATATATATTTGAATAATTTATGTTTATGTTGTTCACGTTCTATGGTAACATGTTTGTTTTAATCATCTCATTTAGAAATATCATACGAATTATTTATATAATTTTTTAAAATAATTTATTTTGAAAACTTTGCATACGCTCACACTATTTTACTTTAAAACCATAGAAATATGTGTCGTTTATTTTAAAGAAGGTTATGAAATGGAACACGTGGCCTGGTAAAAATATGAGTATTTTAATTACGGATAATTAATTTATGTTCTATACTATCCTTAATTTAACATTTTTCTCGACTGCTGTCTAATATCTCTCATGGTGGATGTTATTTATAATCGATTTACAAACATCTTGTTCGTAAACGAAAAAATAGATTGAAAGATCAATTATTTCAAGTAAGTTTTCTGTATTGAATATTTTTATTTCCACGAAAAACAAACAGAAAAAAGAATTTGTTAATTGTCACTTCAATTCTATTCAATCAGCATATTTGAAAGACATGGAGTATGAAATATGTCGTCCAAAAATTGGATACGCTTGTAAACATTTTTAAAGGATATTTGTGGTCATTTAGCGTAATTTTCTATGTTGAATATTTTTATTTTGAAAGGAAAATAAATAAAAGGAATTCGTTAATTGCCACTTGAATCTCATTCACTTAACATATTTGCAAAACATGTAGTATCAAATATGTCGAATCTTAATTAGCTATACTTTTACACATTTTTAATGTTAAACGTGTATTTTTGTTCGATTGGTGCATTTAACGTGTGTTTTTTTTATTTACACATATAGGTTAATTTACTTAATAGTAGTAATTTTTCAGAGGATTTTTAAACCCATAAGGGGTAGATTTTTTTCTTACTGTTGGAGATACTCCTCCATGGGACTAATGTAATATCTCATGATGCCACTTCCGGTTTTTATTACAATTTAACCCCATAACAACCGGGTACGTTGGATTCGACTTTCACAAGGTTTAACTCCACAAAAAAGAAAACATTGGATTCAAAAGTGCATCCGATTTTCTATCTAAGTATTCGGTCGGTAATTACGTTCTAAAAACAAAATTCTAAAAATAAAATGTTATCGAACACATGTCAAAGCGTCCGAATCAACTGATATTTAATTTTTTTGTATCTATATTTAAATTTCAAAGAACTGTCCTGAACGCATTTTTAATGCTTTAAAAATAACTTTGTTGGAGATTGAAAGAAGAAAGATTTAAAAGAAAAAATTGTTCTGCCAATGTCATTGTGTGATCAATTTACTTGTAAGTTGTTGACTGTTTATTCGTATGCAACTTTTAACATTCATCAAATGAAGTGAAAGATTTTGTCTGCCTTTGTTTTTTTGCTACTAGCTTATGCATTATTTGAATGAGAGAGAAATGTTGTTTTTTTCATTTTACATCGACTAAAAGAAATATATTATATTGAGTGGAATTTTCTGAAATAGTTTATTTTTAACTGTCGGTTCCAAAGTGATTTTCCACGTGTAGCCCCCCCTTACTTACACACATAAAAAACTATCTCGGTTCATTCCTGAAAATTCCACAAGTATGTTTATTATTTTGTCACTGTATAGTATCACAGTATATTTTTTCTGTTTCAAATTTTTTGTCTACCCTCATATTAGGTTACCTTTTAGGTTTTTACCAAGTAGCGCTGAATACATTGCTCCCTCCTCATACGCACACATTCAAGGAAAACAAAATTTTGTTTCTTATTATTTTATCTCAATTCTCCAGTCACAAATGAAAATCATTTTTTTGTGCGCTTTAGAAAAGTAATTACAAGATGGAGGGGAATAAACCAGCATTAATACAACTAATCAGGACACAGATGGACCAGCAGCAGAAGGCTAAGGAAAATTAAAAAAGAACGTGATAAACAGTTCCAGTTACAATTACAATTTAAAGCGAGTCAACAAGTGTTGGAGGATGGAATTGTACTTCAACAACGGAGACAAGAGGAACTATTATTAAAAAAAAATATTCGATAGAACTGAACACAGGGACGACAGTTTTGCTTTTTCTCAAAGCACAATATAGGACGCTATAGAAACATTCAATTGCCAACCGGCGTTAGGTGGGACGTTGTGGTCTTTCTATCGGATATATTAGAACCTATTCCCCGTGCATTGCCAAGAGTGAGACCACGCTAAGAAATTTCACCCTCTTTTGAGGAAATTAGTAGCACCAGGGCATAGCAAGTTTGTGGATTATATTCCCTCCAGGAAGCCGAGGGAATTGGAATTTTCATAAGCAACCAATCTTTTATGCGGACTGTTCAGCCTGAATTCTACGCTCTCTCATAAAACATAGAAATTGCTTAAAACTGGAAAAAAAGCAGCGACGACGATTACCTGACGTTCGCGTCCGTGGTAAATAAACAAAGATTATCATTATCCACTTCTCACACTGGAGAAGATATTACACAAATTAAACGATGGTAAATTATTTTCTAATGTGGATTGGAGCGACACATATTTGCAGATGCCCGTCGAGACAAAATGTTCAAAACTCCTTTGTATAAATGCACAAAGGGGACTCTACAAATTTGAAAGGTTAGCTTTCGGAGTCAAGGTCGAACCTGCAATTTTCCAGCAGGCCATGGACACCATGCTGGGTCGCCTTGATTTCGCCTACGCCTGCATGAATGGTATTTGCATACTCAATAAATCCACAGATGAGCACGAAAACACATAGATGAAGTTTAAAAAAAAAGCCCAAGTTTCGGTTTGAAAGTAAGAAAAGCAAAGTGTGGCTTCCTAATGAAGGGCATACGTTAATTAAGTCACATTACTGATGAAAATGGTAGCCTCCCTGATTCTGAGAGGGCGGAAACCATAAATTACATGCCGGCTCCCAATAACGTGCAACACTACAAAGCTTTCTGGGGTTGGGTAATTTCTACCAAGTCTTCATCAAGAATATGGATGGCTTGCGCGCTCCACTAAATAAAGCGGTTAAATAAAAAGAAAGCCTGGGGCTGGACCCCAGAATATCAAAAGGCGTTTGGAAATATAAAAGAGACGTTAACTTCAGATTTTTGGACATACAAAGATCTAATGTTGAGAATAATAGTAGTGTGTCTGGCAAGCTGATTTGCTGTTATGATTTAATTTGTTGTTAAGAGTTATCCCCCTTGGGATTGACATTCATAATAAAAGCGCCCTCTGTTTCATTTTCCCGCTCGATCCTTTCAAGAGCGTACGTGTATTTTACAGTTAATAAAACCTTTCTAAAAGGCAATTCTTTACTTACTGATACTATTCACTTCAATTTTATTAACTGTAAAAAAAAAAAAAATAAATAATGGATCGAATCTTACGTCCCGACAGATTCGAGGTGGAACCTACATGCCCTAATTCCGAAAAATCCTATAGGCATTGGAAATTAACCCTCCAGAATTATATCCGCTCACATAATAACGGATTAATCGAAAACACTTCAGATAATTTCTTTGCCTTGATCAATTGTATTTAAGCCTCTGTTTTCGATTTAATAAGCGATAAAACCGACTACGATAGTGCATTAAGAACATTGGACGCCGCTTATTTAAAACCTGAAAATATTGTTTATAATAGATATCGATTGATGACGACGAAGCAACAAACAACACAAAATATAGATGCCTTCATACTACAATTGGAAATGCTTGCCAAAACATGTAACTTCGAAGCGGCTTCTGCTGAAGAAAACAAAAATCAATACATTCGGGAAGCTTTCATCGGCGGAATTTCTTCTTCGTCCATCCGACAACGACTGTTAGAAAAACCCATCCTGACTTTACAAGACACATATGCCACGGCCAGATCTCTTGAACAAGCAAACAAGCATTCGATAAGATACGCAAATAACTTTACTGTAGCAGCTACAAATAGTCCTTCGGGCTACAATCGTAGTGCTGTGACTAAAGAAAATATGCATCCAAAAGGGGTTTGTTTTTTCTGTGGAAAATCACGTCATCCTCGATATTTATGTCCTGCACGAAACGCCGAATGTAAAAAAAATGCAAAGAAAAAAATGGTCATTGGGCTAAAGTGTGTAAATCTTCTATTTCTAACACTCATACTGCTGTTCTTTATGACGACTCTGACTACCCCTCACCTTCTCTATCCTGACTAGGAACTAACTCCAAAGATGTCACATTCACTCAATGCCAAATTAACGGGCACTTCGTGAACGCTATGGTGGACTCCGGCAGTGTAAAAACATTCATTAATGAAAATACTGCTAAAAAACTTAAACTCTTCACAATACCTAAAAACAAATCTATAGCTCTGGCTGCTTCCGATCAACATGTTAAAATAACTGGCGAAGCTGTCGTGGATTTAATACTGAAAGATAAAACCCATTCTGGAATAACAATTGAAATCATTGAAAACGTTTTCATTGATTTAATAATCGGAAAAGATATTTTAAAAAAATATAAAAAAGTAACACTTAAATTCGACGGTCCTAGAGACAAACTTATAATTGGAGCTATAACCACGAATAATTTTTTCCTACCATAAACGTTCCACCCCTCCTCTCTTTTCTAATCTTTCTCCTCATACTACTCCTATTGCGACAAAATCCCGACGTTACACTTTTGCCGCCAACAAATTCATAAAAGAAGAGACTGCTAGAATGTTGAAAGAAGGCATAATTGAACCTTCGATATCTCCGTGGCGAGCGCAAGTTCTTGTAACTTCGAATGAGAATCATAAGAAAAGAATGGTAGTCGACTACAGCGATACCATCAATAGATTCACGGAACTAGACGCTTACCCAATGCCTAATATCAATAAGATGGTAGACGACATCGCTCAATATAACATCTTCTTTACTCTCGACCTAAAATCTGCTTATCACCAAATACCTATAAATCATGCTGATCGTAAATTCACTGCGTTTGAAGTAAGTGGCAAACTTTTTCAATTTACTCGTCTTCCTTTTGGCGTCACCAATGGAGTAAGTGCTTTCCAGAGGAGCATAGACTATATTATAGAAAAAGAAAATCTAACCGATACATTTGTGTATGTTGATAACGTAACTATATGTGGGAAAAATCAAGAAGAACACGATTACAATCTTCAAAAATTCTACAAAATTGCTAAACAATATAACATCACTTTAAATGAAAATAAAAGCATAATTTCTTCTAGTTCTATTACTCTACTCGGCTACACCATAGAAAATAATCAAATAGCTCCCGATTATCAAAGACTAAAACCATTACTCGAAATGCCACCTCCGCTGAATCTTAAATCTCAAAAAAGAATAGTTGGAATGTTTTCCTATTACTGCAAATTAATTTAAAAAAATTCTGATAAAATTTTATTACTAAATAAAACAAAGAATTTCCACTAACTCCATCTGTATTAAAATCTTTTCAAACATTGAAAAATGATCTAAAAGACGCCACTTTAATAACGGTAGATCCAAATAAAGAATTTGAAGTAGAAACGGACGCTAGTAACTATTGCATTGCTGCAACACTAAATCAAGAAGGTCGTCCTATTGCATTTTTTCAAGAACTCTCAATACTAACGAAATTAAGCACCATGCAGTAGAAAAAGAGGCATCCGCTATTGTAGAAGCTCTCGGTAAGTGGCGACATTTTCTACTCGGCAGCCACTTTAAAGTCATCACAGATCAGAAGAGCATCAGCTTCATATTCGACCATAAAAGAAAATCAAAATTTAAGAATGACAAAATATGTCATTGGCGTATAGAATTATCCCAATACAATTTCACTATAGTTTATCGACCTGAACCTGAAAATATTGCTGCTGACACATTCTCTCGCATCTCTGCTCTTACTTACAATCTACAAGATCTTCGTGATTTACATAAACAATTATGTCATCCTGGTGTTTCAAGATTAAGCCATTTTATAAGAACGAGGAACCTCCCTTTTACTTTGGATCAAATTAAGAATATTACTGACTCTTGCTCATCCTGTCAATTACTGAAACCCAAATTCGCCAATACCAATGGAGGGACTCTCATTCAAGCCATATTACCTTTTCAACGATTAAATCTTGATTTTAAAGGCCCTCTACCTACTTCTATACATGGCACAAATATCTACTTACTCTAATTGATGAGTATTCCCGTTTTCCTTTCGATTTTCCTTGCAGAGATATGACAAGCAAAACCATTATCCACTGTCTAAACAAACTCTTTTCAATTTTTGGTTTGCCTGACATGATACATACTGACGGTGCTTCTGATTTCTTAGCAAGAGAAATAAAGGGTTTTTTACACAAAAAAGGAATTGCTACTTCTAAAACAAGTAGATATCATCCTGAAGGTAATGGACAGATTGAAAAACTCAACGGTACCTTATGGAAGGTCATTCAAACAACATTACATTCTAATCAAATGAAACTACCTTATTGGGAAGACATACTACCGGACGCACTTCATTCAATTAGATCATTACTTTGTACTGCCACTAATATGACTCCCCATGATAGACTATTTAAATATAGTCGTAAATCTGCTTCCGGAATTTCAATTCCTTCTTGGGTTAAACCAGGCCCAATATATATTAGAAACCACACTAAAACAAGTAAACATGACCCTCCTGTAACGCCTGCCACCCTAATAGATGTCAACGCCCACTACGCTTATGTTCAACTACCTTCTGGTACTGAAACCACTGTCAACGTTCGAGACTTAGCTCCAAACTCATCAAATGAAGAAAACTCTAATAATAATCCTACTACTTCAGAGACTTTATTTGAACCTTCTACTAATGAAAAAATTGGTCATGAGGAAGACAAAAATCAATCGTCTGATCTTGAAGAAAATCAGATTTCACTAAAAAATAATACTGAAAATCAGCATTCCTGCCAATCTGTGCGGAGGTCGTCCCGAGTTCGACAATTCCCTAGTAAATATAAGGATTTTGTGACTAAATACTGAAAAAACTGCAGTTTGGGTTCATATGTTATTTGTAAATAAAATGATTCTTATGTGATTGTAAAAAAAAAAAAAAAAAAAAAAAAAAATTGTCTATAATTAATTACCCCTTACTTGAATACTTTAGGACGGGGAAAATGTTATGATTTAATTTGTTGTTAAGAGTTATCCCCCTTGGGATTGACATTCATAATAAAAGCGCCCTCTGTTTCATTTTCCCGCTCGATCCTTTCAAGAGCGTACGTGTATTTTACAGTTAATAAAACCTTTCTAAAAGGCAATTCTTTACTTACTGATACTATTCACTTCAAGCTTGCATACTTAATATACAACCTTACAACGGCCGAAAGACAGTACTCTCAGATTGAAAAACCACCTTAGGTATCGTATTCGCTATGAGAAATTTCATAGGTATTTACACGGCAGAAAATTTACGGTGCAAACGGTCATCAGCCGATGCTCACGATTTTTGGTTCCAAAAACGGTTTACCGGTATATACGGCTAATAGACTGTTGAGATGGCGTACATTATTACTGAGTACTCGTTTCATCCTGAAGTACTTATCTTTGAAACAAATTAGCCATGCGAAAATAGAAGCCATTTAAAAGGGATCCGTTGGAAGATTCCATGATTGCAACTCTTAGGACAATCGGGGAAATAAAAACGATGATGGGCAACCCAATCAGAGAAATCCCGAATATTAAAAGAGAAGGAGGCAAGGGTGACTTCATCTTTGAAATAAAAAATAAGATCGCCAAAGAGTGGTATTTCCCAAATGTATCAAAAAAGGAATTCTACGGGATTTAACACAGGACATCCTGGAAAAACCGTTGAGTAATGGTATTACTCAACCTGCTTTTGCCTGTAATATATATTAATACATGTTCGTTCCTTAAAAAACCCAGTGTTCCTTCGTTCTTATTAGCGTTTAACCCCATAACAATTAGTTTAACAAATGCCGCTAAATACATTGGGTAGATTCATTAATTTTACAACGTAACGTAGACAGTCATATTTCGTAAAGCTGGGATATATATTTTTTGTTTTCATATGTTTAGTTCTGCTGCAGTTTAGGAACAGTAATATTTTTAGATGGGATTTACTAGTTAAATAATGTATTAGTCATACTTTCGTTTAATTAAATTGTTTGCGAAAGTATATACACGTTAAAATCCTTTTGTTTGTTATTATAATGTTTGTAACTCATAGATAAATTCTCCATGTAAAATTGAAAGCGCTAACTAAATGAAATTAGCACATGTGTTTTTTTTAAATATTTTAATTGTTTTAATGTGTACTGTCCATGCGTATGTTATCAGCTTTTTTTATTTTGCAATGACAATTTTTATAGCTTACACCACAAACTTAACTTAATGTTTATAATACCCCGTGTATCTTGGTCAGTGGTTTTACTTCACTAAGATAATATGTGACTAGTATTTCCAGTTTGATATGGGTTATATTCATCTCCACGACTTTATTTGTTGGGACGATTTATCCTTTATTGAAGTACCCTTTAGAACCACATATTGGAGTAAATAAAACTTTGAAGCATGGTACAATAGAAAGATATTTTGCTTAATTGTGCTTGGTTTGAACTGGATGCAATCTTTGTATAACTCGGATGTATTTGATTGGGATACAGTTATTGGGGTGCTGAGATATAGTCTCGAATTCACGAAAACAGAATTGTATGTAGAAAACTGCAAATGAGGGTGGGGAATAATAGTATATTACCCACAGACGCAAAGGTTGATGATCATAAAGTGGTTTATGCCGCTGTAATTGAGGGGAGCGCACCTGTAACAAATAAGTGTAAGAGTTTACTTCCATCTAAAATGCTTGAGAAATAGTGGAAACATTAAATGGTAAATACAACCCCGTACAACGTAGTAACAGGAAAAAAGCAAGTGCCCCAGACTTGGATCTACAATTACCATAGTATAAATAAATAGTTTTGTCACCTACGTATTGCTGATGACCTACTATACGGTAGGCGTTAAAAATATTCGTTAAATAAACGTGAAAAATAAACCCAAACCATATCTGAAATATATAGATAATGATGAAGATAATGATAATAAAATAAAGATGTCTGGTTTTCTACTCATCAAGAGAACGAGGCTTTCAGAGCTACAAAATGTAGTAATTAAAGGAAATCTAATGAATTTTTCATGCAAGCATGCAACTTAGATCTGTTTAATTTGTAGAATTGTTCGTATCAGTGAAGGTATGCAGAGAATCTATAATAACGCATTAAAAGTGGCCGGTCGGAAAATATTCCTTAGAACACATGAAGTGATATTAAATATAGATCTTACAGCTTATTATGTATACCAACTATAAAATTAAGGCCGTACAAATATATATATATATATATATATATATATATATATATATATATATATATATATATATATATATATATATATATGTGTGTGTGTGTGTGTGGGTGCGTGTGTGTGTGCGCGGGTGCGTGTGTGTGTGTTTGGAGGCACATAATTTATATATAGTTTTAAATAAAATAGGCGGTTGTTTCTGAAGACCTCGTTCGGCTATCATTTAATCAGGAGAAAATCGATAGCGTAAAAAAATATTATGTCGAATGTTTCGACATAATATTTTTTTACGCTATCGATTTTCTAATGACGAAATGATAGCCGAAAGATCTCTTAAGAATCTTTCGCCTATTTTATTAAAAAGTCTATCTCTCTTTCTCTCTCTCTCTCTCTCTCTCTCTCTATATATATATATATATTCTCTCTCTCGCTCTCTCTCTCTATATATATATATATATATATATATATATATATATATATATATATATATATATATATTTAAATAAGGGAGTAGTATATATATGTATATATATACATGTGTGTATGTATATATAAATATATATATATATATATATATATATATATATATATATATATATATATATATATATATATATATATACATACATATAAAGCTCCCCTCTTTGGTAGAGCACTCTCGAAAATTATCTTACTCGCTACTTAATTTAGCTGAAATAATGCGAAGCTCGCGATTTGTTTACAAACAAACGTTTGAGCCCTCTACGAGTAGCGGACCGATGTTTATTTAAATAATCGTTCGGACAGGTTAATTTCGGCCACCGATTCCGTAGTCAATGGGGTAGGACTGCCGACTGTCATCACGACGGTTCTAGGTTCGATCCTCGGCTTGGGAGAGGTGTTAGTCTAGCGGCACTGATGAGTTGTGAAACAACGAAACAGGTCTGTATGTCGATGACTAAAATATATTATATATATATATATATATATATATATATATATATATATATATGCGCGCGCGTGTGTGTGTGTATAAATTGTCAGATCACAGAAGTTAAGCGACGTTGAGTTTTATTGGCAACAGATAGGTTTCCTTGGGGAATTCTAAACGTTGTATGTGGTCTTCGCGTATCTCGGCATTTGTTTCAAGTCGTTCTGGGCATGCACTTTACTTTCCATGCACGTTGTGCCAAACCTCAGATTATAAAAACAAACGCAGGATTTACTTGTAAATGTATTTCATATTCTAGACCAGTTGTGAGCCAAAACTAAAATTCCTGGTCAGCCCTGATAAGCTTTCTGTGCAGTTCGGTACTATACCAGCAATTTCTTGGTTCTTGAGTGTTAGTTCAGTCTAGTAGATACTTTGACCAGCGGTGTTGGACAAACACCGTACCTTGACAAGGGGTTGCAAGCCTGCTGCCGCCATTACCCAAGGTAAATCTCTTGGGGCAGCAAGTGCCAGATGTAGGCGATGAGTGAGGAACAATGATCCCTGCTAAAACTATTTGGCGCAGCAGCTGGAGATTAAAAGCTACGACAACCATTCGGAATCCCAAATACACTATATATATATATATATATATATATATATATATATATATATATATATATATATATATATATATATATACTAGCATGCGTACCCAGAGGGGTTTGGGTTTACAAAAAGAACCGTTTGAAACACACCTGCATACTAATCATTTAAATTATGGACAACATTGATACCCCCAGAACAAAAATAAAAGAACGGATGAAAACATGTAAATGTAATCCATTAAAAAATGAAGAAGTATGTGATAGCATCTCAACCAGATATTTAAGCAGAAGGGCTAAAAACAGAAGCAAATATCCTCCGGATATTGAGTGATGGAACCCCCCCCCCTAAAAAAAAGATATGTATCATTACAACTTTTCTTTCAATAAAAATAGCAGAGAAGCCCGTGCGATCGCAACCAAAGAAAAAATCTACAATTAAACGAAATGTTTCGTCATTTTGTATTTCTAATGTAACCCCTCCCCCACCTGAAAAATGAATTGTCATAATTTGATCTTCGTTCTGTTTATAAAATTGTTACGTGAAAGTAAAAAATAGTCTCATTAAAAATAATTAAGTTATTTAATGTTTCAAATGAAAGTCCTGCCTCAAAAAAAAATGTAGTGGTCATGTTTCGCTCTCCCCTCCTTGATTGCCAAACATGAAAAATTGCTTGATACGACATGACTGGTTGAACGACTTCTGGTCATAAATGGGTGATTATTTTACGTTAAATTTACGCACAAATTAATCACCCACAGTAAAATGTTTTGTTTGTTTTCAAAATGGCTTCTTTTCTATTATTTATAAATACTGCTTAACGTAATAGGCCCCCAAAAGATGGTCTTTATTTTTTTAACGGGTTAACCGACGATCAGTCACGTCGTAAAAAATGCCCGCTTTTAAATTAAGATATTATATAAATTATGAATAAACTCTGTTTTGCAAGATATTAAACCCACATACTATGGTATAATTGTCACAAAAAATCCTGGACAACACCGATTACATTTTATAAACAACTACACAAAAAAGATGATTGGTTTTGCTCACATAAAAAAATTTGCCCTGTGTCTGACTAGCTCTGGGCTCGTGGGGATGCAAGTATATGAGGTGATTACTTTCATTTATTTTTCTCTGTAAATATGAACAATCACTCCCCCTCGAAAACTCCTTTAAAATTACTATTTTCACCGGATTTCGGAGGCGCTAAACACAAAAATTTCGTATAAAATTACAGCAAATGAGTGGGCGCATTTCTTCGTATCCTATGAAGTACTTTTTAACGCTAGTGGTAATTTTTAAAGATTTCCCGAGGGTGGAAAAATGCTGGGCACAAATTGAGAGCTCATTTTATGTTGAATTATTATAGAAAATGTATTCCCCACTTTTTGAACCGTACATTTTTTCATATCTCGGAAACTACTCATTTGCCTAATTTTAAACGCTATTTTCGTTTTCAGCGCCCCAGAAATCCAAGAAAAATTATAATTTTAAAGAAAATTTCGAGGGTGATTCTTCATATTTACCTTTTTCTCTAACAAAGTTACTTAAAAATTAAGAATAAACGAAAAAATGTTCCTCCGAATTAAAATTTAAAATAATAATTCACCTCAGAAGAATATTTCGAAATGAAAAAAAAATCCATTACAGAAAATATTTATAACGTGCTCCTCCATTAAAAACATTTTTTTTCAATTAAACTATCACAGTTATTTCCAATTTCGTTTCTGGTTTGAAAATTAAACGATTTCAGATAAAGTAAAATAAATCAAATATTAACTTTAATTAAAAAAAAAAAAACTCACTATTTTTTATTTACAGTTAAATCTAAGCTATTATGTCAAATAAGTAAAACCATCGAGAAAGTTATTTAGATCCGTGATACGCTAATGACCGTACGTCAATCAATGTAAATGTGGTTTGAAAAATGCTATATACAAAAACATCGTATGAAATGTAATATCTTCTTTGACAGAAGTATCCTACCGTGGACGTTAATATTTATTGACCAGGGGATGTTTACACATATATGAACACTATATTTCTTTTTTAATTGGGAATTTATACACAGACACACACATACACTAACACTACTACTTCATACTTGTATATATATATATATGTATATATATATATATATATATATATATATATATATATATATATATATATATATATATATATATATACTAGCATGAGTACCCAGCGTTGGCTGGGTTTACATAAAGTTCCGTTTGGAACACACCTGCTACACTAATCATTTTTATCATGGGTAACATTGATAAACTCACACCAATTCCATAAATAAAAGAACGGATAAAAATATGTAAATTTAATCGTTCCTTAAAAAAAGAAGTATCTGATACCCTCTCCACCAGATATTTCGGCAGAATGGATACAGATAGAATAACCTTTTTCGCGGATATTGAGTACTATAAATACCCACCCTAAAAATAAATAATTAAAAATGAATCATTAGAACTTTAGTTTCACTAAAGATAACAGCGAATGCCCGCGTGATCGCAAAAATAAATAAATAAATAAAAATAACCAAGTGGATAGAACTCCTAATAAATGAAGATCTATCAACAATTAATTTAAAAACAATTAAATTAAATTTTTCATCATTTTATGCTTCTAATGTAATCTCCCTCCAAAATAACAAAAATGAATTTTTCATATGTTGGGGTTCATTTTGTTTATAAAAGTGTAAGGTGAAAGTACAGAATGGTCTCATAAAAATTAATTAAATTTATACTTATTTTATGTTTCAAATATAATTCCCACGTCCACCAAACAAAAAAACTGTATTTGTCATGTTTTGCCCCATCCATCTCGATCGCTAAATTTGAAAAAAAAAAATTCTAGAGATGATATATCTCGTTGAATGCTTTGTGGCCACAAATAGGGTTCATTTTTACGTTAAAATTATATAGAAAAGTGATCCCCCACTTTAAAATGTTACTTTTCTTTTTTTCCGAAATTGCTTCTTTCATATTATTTATAAAGAGTGTTTAAACGTATTAGGGCCAAAAAAAAGTAGGTCCTAATTTTTTTAGGGGTTAAAAGACGCTGAGTCACGTGGTAAAAATTTACCTTTTTTTAATTAGAAATTAAAGTTTGTAACAATGAGATTAACGTGAAAAAAAAAGAAAGAAAAGTGTAAGTTGTTGAATTCAGATCGGGCAGTAGATGTTATTTTTTTTAGGTATAAAACAACGATGGGTTACATCGTAAAATTTGCGATTTCTGTATAGCTGTTTAACGAATAATAACAACAAACGAATGAAATGATCGGAAGGTTCTAAGGGGCAAATAAGTCTAAAAGTTTTTTTTAAAAATGCGATGTTGACATAATAATTCCAAATAAAATAAATGTTATCAATATAATTATTGTTTAAAATGTATTAGAACAATCTAAAATAAAACAATATAAACAATTATCTCGCTAGAAACATTAATTAAGATGCCGCTATTTAATAAAATCGATTTTTCTTAATGTCATATGCAAATGACATAATCTTTTTATTGTATCTAGTTTCAAAGAATGAAACTATATATAGAAATAAATGAAAGAGTAAAGTAAGGAAACTTTTGTATATATTAATCAAATTATGAAAACACAAACAAGCAGACAGGCTTACGGATTTATATATATATATATATATATATATATATATATATATATATATATATATGTATGTATATATATATATATATATGGTGTATATTAGATTATTATGCATATATATATATATATATATATATATATATATATATATATATATATATACAGTTGAGGGATAATATCGCCCTGGGAAAGTCTCTGTTTTTCAATTTCCTTTTAATTCCAAAATTTCATCATGACAAGTTTCAAGAAAAAATACACGATTAAACCCGGTTCTCCAACTTCCAACGTAGACCCCTACTACCATGTCTCCTTCTCCAACATCAGTGGTCTTCGTTCTAGCCTTCCAGAGGTTGAAACCCAATTACAGGAGACTAAACCAGACATTTTATTTTTAAGTGAAACTGGCATTGGACAGGCTATTTCCCTAGATGAGTTTGCAATTTCAGGATACTCTAACTTAACTTCTAAATCTGACCCCCAAGATCGCCATGGGCATGGAATATGTGCCTATATTAAAGATAGCTTTCCATGTGGTAGGGACATCTCCAGGGAAGATCCTAACTTACCCTATATGTGCTTCCGGGTTGCTTTAGCTCACACTACTGCATTTATATTTACTCTCTATAGCCCACACAACAGCGGAGTTACTATCTTTCAAAGCATATCTGAAAAATTGACCAAGTCCTTTCTACTTATCCTTCAGCTAACATTCACGTATGTGGAGACTTCAATGTTCACAACGTCGAATGGTTGACCCACTCAAACAAGACCGATGATGAGGGGAGGTTCTGTCATGATTTCTCCATTGCCTATGACCTCACTCAGATTGTTCAGGAACCTACCCGTGTGCCTTATAATGACGGCCAGTATGCGAGCCTACTAGACCTTTTTCTCACAACTTGCCCTGAACTATGTTCAGTTTCTGTTCTGTCGCCTCTTGGATCTTCCGACCACTCTGTTGTATCAATTAAGATAAAAATCAAATGTTATAAGTCCCCAGACGTACCTCTTCATCGTACAGTATATCGATACACGCAGGCTGACTGGGATAGCTTCCGTACATTTATATCTGATCTACCTCTGCATTCCATGTTTAAAAAGGATGTGTCCTCTATAGTATTAGACCTAACTGAATGGTTAATTGTAGGTATTGACCATTCTATACTCTCTAAAAAGGTTCAGCAAAAACCTAACAGCCAGCCATGGTTCTCTCCAGAATGTGCTGCTGCCATTGCGCACAGAAACCACTTTTTCCACTGCTTCCAACGTAATAGATGTATGGAAACTAAAGCCGTTTTCAGGACTGCGAGCAACCATTGTAAGAAAGCAATAAGGAACGCAAGAGAGGTGTATGCTTAATCTGTTAAGTCCAAAGAAGCTGAGCAGCGGCTTGGTTCCCACCAGTTTTGGCAAATAGCAAACAGAATCCTGAACAGAAGCGTGTGCTCCATCCCAACTATTATCAATGGACCTGAGGTAATCTCGTCAGCATCAGACAAAGCAAAACTCTTTGTCAAGAACTTTGCAGCTAATTCTACCCTTTGCTAGCAAGACCGCCAACCCCCGGTATTTCTTCCTGTATCAGAAAACACGCTATGTGATATACGTATATCTGTACGTGATGTTGCGAAGCTAATCAAAAACCTTGATTCGAGTAAAGCAACTGGCCCTGATGGTATTCCAATTATAGTACCCAAAAAACTTCAACCTGAATTAGCGCCCATACTTACAAAACTGTTTAAACGTTGTCTTAAGGAGAACAGTTTCCCATCTCCCTGGAAAATCTCATCAGTATGCCCTGTATCTAAGAATTCAGGTGATCACTCATCCCTCTCTCAGTACAGGCCAATAAGTCTCCTGTGCGTCATGAGTAAGTTGCTAGAATCTGTGTTAAATACAGAAGTAATCAAACATCTCAACAAAGATAACCTTCTTAGTGACACTCAATATGGTTCCGTTCTGCTAGATCTACAGCAGATGTCCTTACAGTTATATCGCATAGGATTAGCAAATCTCTCGACGGTGGCAATCTTTCTAGGGCAATGGCTCTTGACATATCTAAAGCCTTTGATAGGGTATGGCATAAAGGTTTACTTCATAAGATCGCTAGCTATGGTATAGCTGGAAAAGTCTTCTCAATTATTAAATCATTTCTTTCTGATAGGTTCATAAGAGTAGTAGTTGAGGGGCAAAAATCAGAAGCTCACAGTATTAATGCCGGTGTCCTTCAGGGATCCATCCTGGGCCCAACTCTTTTCCTGATCTACATTAATGATCTTCCAAATCATATCCTTACATACTTTTTAGACATTTATGCTGACGACACTCCCATTTATGGTACCACATCTAAGACAGTAAACGACCAAGTTTTCTCCAATTCTCTCTCCTCTGATCTTGAGCACGTAGTACAATGTGGAAATGAGTGGCTGGTTACTTTTAATTCATCTAAAACCAAGTTTCTCTCTTTAAATCATCAACATTCTAATTAACATTTGTCATCAATTGAAATGAATGGCTCTCGTCTTCAGGAGGCCTCAAGTTTTGACAAACTTCTGGGCTTGACCATTACTCCTGATCTTAAATGGAACACGTATATCAAATCTGTTGCCAAGGCCGCTGGAAAAATAGTGGGATCTTTCTATCGGTCCAGTAGATATCTCACTGCTGATTCTATTCTCTACCTATATAAGAGCCAGGTACGCCCAAGGATGGAATACTGTTGCCACATCTGGGCAGGAGCTGCTAGAAAGGACTTGTCCTGCCTTGATAGAGTTCAAAATAGACTTCGTAGCCTCGTAGGAGATGTCCTTTTCTCCTTCTTGCAACCTCTATCTCACAGAAGAGATGTTGCGAGTTTGTCTCTGATGTATCGTTATTTTCATGGAAAGTGTTCAACTGAGCTTCAATCTATGGTCCACCCTCGCCAAACTTTCACAAGAAACACTCGTCTAGCTGTAAACACTATCAATAATTTCCCCCACTCTTTATCTGTGCCTAAACCTAAACGTAGATTCCATGAACAAAGCTTCTTTCTTAGAACTGCACGCCTGTGGAATTGTCTTCCGTTTTCCTGCTTTCCGGCTGACTACAATATGGTTGTGTTCAAGTCTAAAGTAAAGAAGTTCTTGATGAGCCGTTCCATATAAGTTATTAAATTTACAAAATTTTCATTACTAATGATTACTATATTGACCAATTTCTACTGTACACTCTTTAACCCTTATCCTTGAGTTGGCTCTGGGCCTTGATAATGTGGTGATGCCTTTGTAAAAAAAAAAAAAATTAAAACCGGTCTGAATTTTTTGCTGCAACCCATCAGCTAGTTGGTCAGGTTTATTCATCCGTGAGTCGATAAGCACCTTTTATCACGTTTTAATGTGACACAATGTTTTACCATCGAAATGGGAGGTGCACCGATTTTAAATTCTTTATCCTTCACGGTCCAGGTTTTGATAATTGTACGCTTGCCAGCACCCTCAAATTGCATTTTACATTAAAATTAAATTGTAAGCAAGGATTTTTCTTGGTAGAAGTTTGGATTTCTAAACCATGCATCTTATTGAAGAAATAAGGACTTTGAATTAAAGAAAAAATGCATTACAATCAATGAGTTTAACTCTTAACTAATAGTTCCGTTTCATTTTGCTATCCTGCAAATTAAAAGAAAAAATATAACGACACACAAAAGTGTGAATTAATACCTAAATGTAGAACAATATAATGTGTTAGTAATTTAATGTGGGCAAAAGACACATGAGCAAAAACCCAGAAAAAGACACCTAGACAGGTAGGCTACCCCCCCACACACGTATATATATATATATATATATATATATATATATATATATATATATATATATATATATATATATATATACGCATAAAGTTTTTTTTTTCTAATTATTCTATGTTTCATTTGTTAAGTTCTTTTTTCTAATTATACTATGCTTCATTTTCTTTTATTTACAGTATTCACGGCATTAATTCTAATCGGCGGTAAACTATCGTAATATTACAACAATTGCTCATTAACAATAAGAGCAGAATATATATGTAAAGACTAGAAAGATTAATTAGTATACTCCTTTTCGTTCCCAGTACTGACATACGTCATATATTGAAAAAAAAAACAATTTATATGATATGGAATTCTGTTTACTATCTTGTATATAATAGTTGGGTTTATGATTTCTTCATATTTGTTATAATGTTTTTCTTTGAACATGTATTATACTAATGTCGGTTATATATAATCATGATTCGGCATAAAAAAATAATTAACTCAGAACGCCCATTCTTATTCTTCTGATATTTTTACTGCTTGAAATATATATATGTTCAAAATAATTAAAAAAATAATCAGATAAATAATGTATGGCACACCACAAACGATGCGTGTGATAATAAAAAGAAAATGATAATAAACCGTATTCATTGTATAATGTATTTAAATTATTTATTCATGGCGATATTTATATCAGTTAATAGAATAAAACTCCTTACTCAGCTTTCAATCTTTAATATATACAAAAAAACATATATGCCTTATTACCTTCTGAAAAAAATCCTGAAATATTTCAAGCTCTTTGAGAGTGTATAAACTTTTTTCCTATAACTTTTATAAAGAACAATTCAATGTTTTGCTCTTTTCATAATATTTATATACGCGATTCGAGTGCATGCACTAATCGCGAATAAACTTAAGTATTTATAAATCATGAGAACATTATATTCAGATAACCAATATCGGGCGGGAATTTGATTGCTAGTAATCTCAATTTATAATCGGATGAGAATTTTCTTTTAGAATTGTCGTCGGAATATTATGCTGACTTCGTGATTATGCCTGCAGTTTTTGTGATGCATCTCAATCTAACATAACTGAATGGGAGGGGATTATTTCAAAAATGAAACATACACAGACAAAAGTTAGTTTAGAATTCAGATTTACTAAGCGTTGCACGAGTTAACGAGATATTTCTTGATCATGTTTCGAGTTGGATTATGATTTCTGATAATAAATCGGATTGCAAGTGGATATTTCATAACTGCAATCGATGGATCCGTCTGGCAGACATAAAATAAAATACTGGAAATAAAAATATAATTATATATTATTCAGAAATAAACACACATTTACGTTGTTATTTTTGTTACATATTTATACCAATATAAAAGCTGTATTGGTTACAAATGATATTATTATTACAATATTTATTGATTCGATACTATATACGAATTACCAGTCAACATTTATTATATATTTTATTGCAAATCTATCAACAGAACTCAAGTACTGTGCATGTGTATTTAATTATTCAATAATAGGCATCATAAACTAATATTTCTTAACTATTTCATACAATTATCAGCATGGTTTTACTGGAGTAGTAACACAAAATAAACACTATGTTTAATGATTTACTGAAGTGAAAATAATTATTATTATTCATAGTTCGTTAAATCATATCAATTGTCCAACATGCAAATGTACTCGTAGAAATACTGGCATAAAAATCATGTAACCATTTTGATTCATAAGTCTTAGATATAATCTTGATATGGAAATAATGAAGTTATTCTAAGAAACAGAAAACATCCTTCATACATCATTGCATAAAATTGATTTTTCGCTTTAGATATTTAAGTGCCCTGTTATATATCATCTAACGCGTGTTTTTTCACGTAATCGAATCGCGTTTTTCATTACCGTTCTCAGACCCTTAATTCATGTGTATAGGCATTTCGGCGCCATGGATATAATTCACGTCGACACGATTTTCTTGTTCCAGTCGAATTGGGCCAAAAAGTTGCCGGGAGAGTTCATTATATAATTTTTTTTTTTTTTTTTTACACAGTGATCTCCACTTATCAAGGCCCGGAAGCCACTCAGGGATAAGGGTTATTGCAAGTACATTACGTTAGTGAGGAGATTTGCTGAAATGTATACTTAAGGGGGCAGTTCATTAGGAATTTGTTAACATTGGACTTGAATACATCCAAGTTGTAGTCCGGAGGGAAGCAGGCAGACGGAACAGAGTTCCACAGGCGTGCAGTTCTAAGAAAGAAGCTTTGTTCATGGAATCTGCGTTTTGATTTAGGTACAGATATAGAGTGGGGGAAATTTTTTCACAGTGTATTCAGCTAGACGGGTGTTTTTTCGTGAAAGATTGGCGAGGGGGGACAAGATATTGGAGTTCAGACGAGCACTTGCCATGGAAATAACGATAAAACAAGGACAGGCTCGCAACGTCTCTTCTGTGGGAGAGAGGTTGCAGGGTAGAGAAAAGGGCATCCCCCACTAAGCCACGAAGTCTATTTTGTACTCTGTCAAGGCAGGATAGGCTGTCTTTAGCAGCTCCTGCCCAGATATGGCAACAATATTCCATCCTTGGACGTACTTGGCTTTTATATAGATAGAGAATTGCATCCGTAGTGAGATATCTTCTGGAGCGGTAGAAGGATCCCACCATCTTTCCAGCGACCATGGCAACAGACTTGATGTACGGTGTTCCATTTCAGATCAGGAGTAAAGGTCAAACCCAGAAGCTTGTCAAAACACGGGGCCTCACCAAGACGAGAGCCATCCATCACAATTGATGCCAGATGGGGATCAGAGCGTTGATGATGTAAGGATAGCAGTTTTGTTTTGGATGCATTAAAGGTAACCAGCCACCTTTTCCCCCACTGAACCACGCGCTCGAGATCAGAGGAGAGAGAATCAGAGAGAACTTTGCCATTTACAGCCTTTGATGTGTTGCCGTAGATGGTCGTGTCATCAGCATAGATGTCAACGAATGATTTAAGTATGTGTTTAGGGAGGTCATTGATGTAGATCAGGAAGAGAGTTGGCCCCAGGATTGACCCCTGAGGGACTCCAGCATTTATATTGCAGGCCTCTGATTTTTGTCCATCTACCACTACTCTTATGAGCCTATCGGAGAGAACTGATTTAATGATTGAGAAAACATTTCCAGTTATACCGTAGCTGGAAATCTTGTGAAGTAGACCCTTATGCCATACCTTGTCGAAGGCCTTTGGTATGTCGAGAGCAATTGCCCTAGAAAGGAAGCCTTTGTCAAGAGATTCACTAATCCTGTGGGATATAACCGTCAGCACATCTGCGATAGATCTTGCAGAGCGGAAACCATATTGTGTGTCACTAAGAAGGTTATTCCTGCTGAGGTGGTTGACTATTTCTCTATTTAATATGGATGCCAGCAACTTACTCATAACACACAGGAGACTTATTGGTCTGTATTGAGTTGGAGATGACTTATCACCTGAATTCTTAAATACAGGGCAAACTGATGAGGTCTTCCAGGGAGTCGGAAAGCACTTCTCCTTAAGGTAGCGCTTAAATAGTTTCGTAAGTATGGGAGCAAGTTCTGGTTGAAGCTTTTTTAACACTATAATTGGGATGCCATCAGGGGCAGTTGCTTTACTGGAATCTAGGTTCTTGATTAGCTTGGCGACCTCATGCACGGATATTTGTATGTTACCTAGCTTGTTCTGTGTTATAGGAGGAAATATGGGGAGTTAATGGCCTTCGTCTCATAGGGTAGAATTAGCTGCAAAGTTCTTTGCAAATAGTTTGGCCTTGTCTGACGCTGACGAGATGACATCTGGTCAATTGATAAGGGTTGGGATAGAGCGCACACTTCTGTTCAGGATCCTATTTGTTATTTGCCAAAACTGGTGGGATCCAAGCCGCTGATCAGCTACCTTGGATTTAACAGACTGGGCATATAGATCTCTTGCATTTTTTATTACTCTTTTACAGTGGTTGCTGGCAGACCTAAAAGCAGCTTTAGTCTCAGTGCATCTATTACGTTGGTAGCTATGGAAAAAGTGATTTCTGTACGCGATAGCAGCAGCACATTCTGGGGAGAACCATGGCTGGCTGTTAGGTTTTTGTTGGAATTTTTTAGATGCTATGAATTGGTCTATGCCTGCAATTAACCATTCGGTCAGATCTGATACTATAGAGGACACATCCTTTTTAAACATGGAGTGCAGAGTTAAATCAGATATGAATGTACGGAAGCTATCCCAGTCGGCCATAGAGTATCGAGGCGTTTGCCCCAGGAACCACTCCCTAACATTTGGCACAACGGTGATTCCTGAAATTTTTAATGGGGGAGAGGAGCTCAACGATGAAACGGTCACGGCCGGCCGATTGCAGTTGATAATGAACAATTAAAATTCTTAACTTAAGCAGATCCGACCACAACCACACTATAATTGCTGTTGACTTCAAGGTCGATGACCCAAAAAATTTCGAGAGTAAAACAAAAATAAGAGAAGTAAATAACGTTGGATAAATGAGTGCCGCATTATAGGAAATATCATAAAACAATCGACATGTTTGTTTATGAATATTATAAGGTACTCTGGTACTAGTATTTTGATGTAATTGTAGGTTTTTCTTGTTCTTGTAAATGAATGTTTCCACAGAATGAAGAAGGAGTGAACTTTGCATTTTGGGGTTTATTTACATAATGATTAATTAAAAAGAAAGAACATGTTTGAATTAATTTATTAATTAATAAATAATAATAATAATAATAATAATAATAATAATAATAATAATAACAAAAAATAATAATTATAACACTAATAATAATAATAATACAAATAATAATAATAATAATAATAATAATAAATATTAATAATAATAATAATAATAATAATAATAAAATGGAGAAAAAGAAAGAAATAAGAGCAGTTAAGCAAAGTGCACCGTAAGAAATACAAAAGGCTTATGAGTAAAATGTGAGCTTGGTCTTCCGTTGTGGAAGAGTCAAGTGTTCAGTTGGTGTTTATTAAAGTCTTCGAGATGGTCGTTTAATTTTTTTGTTTTTTTTTACGTAGGAATTTTCTCCGGCTTCCTAATTCGCGGGGAGACATAGAAAAATGCTTTCGTAATGTTATAAGAAAATATTTCATATAATAAACTATGGAAAATTTATCTCATTCATATCTAATTTGCACCCAGGATAAATGTGTACTTACATATTGTTTACTTTTCTCTCGTAAAAGAAAAAGTGTTCCGTCAATAAATATGCGGAAGATCTGACGGAGGTTGTTGGAAATATATACGAAATTGTATTCTGTCAGGTTCTTTTTTTGTCAGTACAACAATCGCGTGGATAATTATATTAGAAAATAATTTGATGTAAAATGCAAAATGTTTGTAATATATATATATATATATATATATATATATATATATATATATATATATATATATATATATACATCTATATATATGTATTACTATATATATATATATATATGTATTACTATAATTATATATGTATTACTATAATTATATATATTTACATGTATATATATATATATATATATATATATGAATGTATATGACTACTTAATTTTATACCATAAATTAATATCTGAATATATAATATTATGCGTACATTTTCAGTATTTACTTAGACAGTGCTTTGTATATTGGTGGAGCTTGGTATTAAGTTAAAAATACATATGCCAATTAAGCTACACAGAATATTTCGCGTTTCATTCTCGTGAGAATCTCTGTATAGTGTAATTACCCTATATATTTTATAAGTTAATGTATATATATATATATATATATATATATATATATATATATGTGGGGGGGAGTTTGTGTCTGTGGGTTTGTGTTCCGGAATATATATATATATATATATATATATATATATATATATATATATATATATATATATATATATATATATATAACTGTGATATCGTTAACAATTCTTATCTGTTTGTGAAGATTCACACTTAAACAGGTTGCCACTGTTTGTCAATTTCGCATAATTGCGTTTTATCATGGATGTTAAAACTTTGTTTCACAAACCCATATGTATGATAAAATATTGTTACATGAGGTTTCAGTATACGATTGGTTGTGATCAGTTTATCTTGTATGAATTACTGCCGTGTAACCTTGTTAAAGCTTATTATCATGAGATTGTTTTCCCTAATCTCAGCACAGAGTTTTGACTGGAAGAGTAAATTTTTACTAGCATAAGCTTATTCACATATGCACATTTGAACACACAATGTAGAAACGCAGCTTCCCTCCACCCGAATAATTTGGTGCGCTATTTAGCCGTTGTACCTGAGTATGTTTTATTTTTCTTGTCAACAGATTGTTCGCGTCTTTCTTAAGGGGCCGTGGTATTTTTCTTTGTTTCATCTTTCCGACTTACCACACCCTTCCGTGAATAGATCTTCATGTTATAATTTATGAAATAAAAACCCAGGATTGAACGCAAGTGCCTATCCACGGAGGAGAAAATCGTTATTACACTCCATTTTATCTCACGATCACATACCTGGCATAATTGTGGCGCATCATTTTCGCCGTATTTTCTTTTGCACTAGCGAGACTTCGTCAGAATTGTTGTCATCGTCTGAGGCATGTGCTGTAATCTTTGCTTCGTAAAAATCTCATGGTTCTGTTTCATCGCATACAGAACATTCTCGTTCACTCTTCAAAAATGTCAATATTTTAAAAAGAGAGAGTACTTTAGCTGAAGTGCAAATCAGTCTAGAGTCTTTGAATCCCCTCTGTTAACAGTTAACCGACCCTGGCGACATTCTATCGTTGAGTAAATTGTCAATCATACAAAAATTCACATCTGTCAGGGGCTGTGCTCAAAAGCAGATAATATTTGAATATCATCAAGACTTTAACTCACACCTCGTAAAAATAGAGTATACTGGCTGCTGCGCTCGGTAATGAGTCAATGATTTTGGGGTCATATTTCAATAATATACACCCTCTAATATCAACAGCGAATTCTAGTTGCGATTTATTTCACTGTATGGAGACATCCCGGATATATGGACATCGGAATTTGTGATTCGCAACTTATATGCGGATGCCCTTAAGTGTTTTACTTCAGAAGGTTGTGTGATTATTAACGAATAGCTACAGCGGTGGTTCCACAACTTCCACATCCATGTAACGAATTACGCTTGCTTAGTGGACTTGTATACATCACATTCTCTCGTAAAATCTGCTACACGCCACACTGTAATATTAAAGAGAGTTTAAGCACAGTGTTTTTTAATGCAGCATCCTTCCTCTTGCAAATAATTGCTGACCCCTAATTTTCTCTTGTGTTAGTGGGCTGATACTGATGTACTGTATCCATAAGTTGGCTTTCTCCGCACGCTATGGAAACCATCCACTGCTGATTATATTGACCTCTTGTACGTTCCAGCTGAGAGTGCCTTACACTACGTTCCATAAAATGTAAGTGCCTGACATTTCCTCCATCGCATTCGTCTGCTATTAAATTAATTCATTTAAACACCGCATTAACTTTGATAACATAAATGGGTTGTAACTAATTTTTGATCGTAGAAAACAAGCGAGTTACAGAACCGTTACTTGTGACCCCAAGACAACAGATTGTTAATATAGTAGTGCCTCAGATGTCAATCATTTCACGACTTTTATCCCTGGTATTCATTAACGGGCTTCCTGATAATATTGTGTCTGAGGTGAGTTTATTAACTTATAATACAACGATCAAATAAATTCAATAATGCAGACCGAATGAACATAAATCTAAGACAATTGCGAATTATTAGAAAATGATCTCTAGACCTTAGTAAAATAGGGCTGCGAATGTATGGTAGCATTCAATATTGTAATACGAATCTGATCTCCTCTAACACTTACTAGACGCCGCCCCAAACGACTAATATAGCAAATATGCTACCCTTTTACATCATCGACTGAAAATATGAACAGAAACATTGTGAATGCCTCTGAAAGAAAGTGGATCTCTTTTACCTAGTTTGAAAGCAACTCATAGCTGAGAGTATCCTGACAATCTGCAAGGGAACACTTCTCGCATAATGAAGTCCTATTGCTACAATTCAGCTTGTTTGTCTTCCCCCATACCATTCCTCTTAAATAGGGGACAAACATAATTTACAATATGATAGACCCAACGTTGTCAAATAAGTTCAACCTCTGTCCTAACGCGGCTGTGTTGCATCCATGTGCTTGTTTTACAAATATAATAATATATCTACTCCGTTGAAGTTGTTGCACTTTTAATTCCTTGACGTACATAATCTCGAAAAACTCACCTTACGACAATTCCTCTCAGCTGCCTTGTTAAAGTAAATAATTTACAGACTGCTTTCTACGAAAATAATGTATTCAATCCAAGGGCGTGACCTTGGAATAACGTCCCTTCCTACATGATTGATGTACTGCGGAAGTTAAACATAAACCAATTTCTTGTTAATTTTTTCCTGGCACTGTACAAAACGGTAAGCGAATTGGCACCGCGTCATGAGTTTTGTGCCAGGACATCCACACATACGTTCATAGAAGCTTGCCCCTTCCGCTTTATTGAATTCATTGTCTCAAACATCACATACTGAAGTAGTAAGTATGCCACATTTTTATCCTAACCCTTCGTTATAAAAGTAGCAATGTTATAGTCAATCCGCATTAAACACTCGCCTATTATTTGACACGGAAGTCAGCAACTAGCCATCGCTATATTAAGAACCCGGTGTTTATTTGACGATATAAGACACATCTGGGGCAGTGTTTCCAAGCTATTATCTTAGGAACCGTATGCTCTTTATCCGTATGGTCTGGTCTTGCTTTATGGATATCTTACTCATAAAATATTAAACTAGGGAGGATTGCATCTATGAGAAAGTGAACTTAGTTCAATCAAACCACACATCTGTGAAACAGCTTGTCTTTCCATTGATATCCAGAGTTTTACATAGCTACCGTGTCGTATTTGGCAATAGTTATTTTTCTGAGTTTTAGCCGCGACCTGTTCCACGAACATCTGTCTTAGGCATCATTGTAATTTTTCAACTCATCCACCCTTAGCTACCCATTAGCTGTATTCCGCTGAATCGCAACCACCAACCGACGTGCACTCTTAACGAGGTTAAAGGCTTTGTTTTGGTTATGGCACGAGCCAAAATTCTTATTCATGTTCTGAGTTACTCCATATCTAGCCACCCTATTGCTATATTGTTCGAGGTGGTTGTACTCCGCGCATTTCTATGCAATTATCAAGGTTCCTGCCCGATCTAAGTATGTACGAGTATATAAACTTCTCCGATGGAAATAGCAACACACGAATGGTCGTTCTCGTTAAATTTTCTGTTCTATCTTTATTCAAGTGTATTCTTTCGTACTCATATCTAAGAACTATTTCTGAAGTTTTAAGATGTGAGTGTGTATTATTTTGATTGTTCGGAGAATTACTCTTAGCTTGTGTCTTATTGGTATAATGATTTCTCAATGAACCTCCGAAAAATTGTAGGTCTAAACTCATGAAATGAAAAGGGAAGTTGGATCTGTATTTACAGAAAAAAGAAACATTTAGTTTGATGGACTGGCCGTAAATCATACAGATCGTCAATTTACACGAAAAATGCTACTTATAAAAATTTTCTTATGATTCAATTTTTACTAAATCTTGTTGCTAATTAAAACTATGAGTTAAAAATACAACACTCAGGGAAGCAATACATATCGTGGTAGCAACTACCTATTAAGCCGTCCAAGCATTGAATTTCTTCACATTACGTTTACTACTTAAATATATGTATTGGGAAAATTCGAGAAAAATAATAAAAATAAAACATATCATAAAACCGTTCTTTTCTTACGTTATTCTACACTTCAAAAATACGCCACAACTAAGGGAGATAATCCACCTAAAATATTTTAATTTGAGGCACTGTTTTATAGAAAAAACGAACACACACATAACATGACTATCAACGTTTGCCTAAAAGATGTTACACTGATACCTACAATTAGCACATGGGTTTAGTTAAAAATTTAGTCACCGGAAAATCTTTGTTCTCTTGATAATTTTCTACTTTTTTATAATTTGCAGACACACAAAAAAACCAAGGTCCTATTTCTTCAAATATGGAACACACTCCGTTTTTCCTTTGGGGGGGGGGGGAAACCAAGGAGATTACACCTGAAAAATTTCGAAGGTCAACTGAAAACTTTTATCAGTAACACTCGATATGAGAATAATTGTCGGAACAATAGAAAAAACATACTAATTCTTGAATAATTCTGACGAACACAAACATTTCTTTACGAAATCTAGAATCTACACATCGTGCAAGTTGGAAATATTTATTTTGTTTCAAGAGAAGAATGCTCACGTTTCTTAAATCATAGCAGGGCAGGAATCATATTCAACTAAGCCGCCAAAAAAGTGATATATTTTGAAGAAATTTAATGAGATATTACTCAGGGATTGAGCCTATATATATATATATATATATATATATATATATATATATATATATATATATATATATATATATATATATATATATATAATTTTTACAATATAATTATCCACTGACACGTGTTACGTCGTCTACGACTCATCAGAGAATAATTCAACCACTCTGATGAGTCGTGGTCGACGAAACACGTGTAAGTGGATAATTATATTTTAAAAATAATATATATGTCGCTCCCCATAAAAAAGGGGGTACCAGATTGGTCAATGGGAAAATTATTCCCAACAAGCATTTAGGTAAAATGCACTTTCGTATAAATAATTGAATTTATTCAAGAAAGTATCGCTAACAAAAACAAATAAAAACATATCTATCTATCTATCTATCTCTCTCTCTCTCTCTCTATATATATATATATATATAGTAAGAGAGATTGCGATAGAGAGAAAGATATATTTTACTAACAGTATGTGGGGTGGTTTGTGTATGCGTGTGTGTGTATTTTCCAATTAAATTGTTCCAATAGTTTGTTAAATTATATGACCCGCTGCTATATTTTCGTATACATGCTTATAACCCCTATTTAAATATATATATATATATATATATATATATATATATATATATATATATATATATATATATATATATATATATATGTATATATATATATATATATATATATATATATGTATATATATGTGTGTGGGTGTGTGTGTGTATTTATATACACATATGTGTGTCATTTAATAAATATATATATATATATATATATATATATATAATGTGTGTTAGTGTGTATATCTGGCGCTTTAAATTAAAAAAAATAATAAATACTGTGAAAATTTAAATACCATACTAATGTTGCATACTCATATAAATATGAATAATATAGCCAGTCATAAAAATTAAACTAGAATCCGAGAACCCAAACCACTATCCAAAGTTGTGCTATTTGAATAAACTGAAAATCTATGCTATCTATTTTTGAAGTTGAGGCTATAAACATTTGTCATAATATGTTATACCATGTTTAATGATTTTTCTGTAATATAAGTGTGTGTGTCAATGATCTCTCTCTAGATGTTATGGTCATGGTCTGTTTACAAATACCGAAAAACGCTAAGCATAAAAGTGGTTCGCTAGATAAAGTATCTACATTTTAGATTAAAGAACAAATGATAATATTTTTAGTATACAAAGAAAAGTATTCGATAAGATATTCATACTAAATTTTAGTCAATAAATATCATTTTGCATCAAAAATACAAACGACATCCTTTACTTTTTAAAGGAATTTTATTTGATATCATTCTAGTAGTGTGTAACTTGATATAGATTTAAAATCGTAAACATAAAAATAAACCATTAGAAAACATTGAAATGCTAACTAGTTAGTTTTATTTCTCTAGTATTCAATCTGAGAATGGGTAGTAGTCACCGACCTATTAGATGAAGATTAAATGTAAGAAAACAAAACAAGAGAAACCCAACACATATAATTATTTATTTTAGAATATTCTCATAACTATATATTTATCATATTTTTATGTATTCATCACATAATATAAACTACGCCTTTTTATGATCACTTTAATTGGGTTATTTAACCGATGTAGTAATTAAAATAAACTGAAACGATATCATCTGTAAGGATTACTCATGCTAAAGCGATTACATAGATATGAAAACTTGCAACCTTCGCAGAAATAATTTCAATAATTTAATTAAATTTGCTAAATTATTGTGAGATTTGGCAATGCACATAATTAAGCGCCTGCAGCAATTGACTCTTATGAGGAAAAATTGAGAAATATAAATGTCAAAATATTAGAGTTGTTCGAGGTCATTAGCCGTTATTTTGAAATCATTGATACGTTTCAATATGTAGGTTTTCTTTCGTGAATTTGCCATGAATAGGGCATCGTAATAATTACCAATGATGGTATCCCTTTAATATATAAGAACAGATAATATGTATCGTGGCTTTTAAGTATTTTTCTAAAGAAAAGGAAATTCAATTAAGCTCACACACACACGCACACACCCCCCCCACATATGTATATATATACACACATATATATATTTATATATATATATATATATATATATATCCATGTATGTATATTTACAATTGTACAGACGTTCAGAAAACATTGAACCCCGTCGATTTTAAGAAGACGGTACCAATGATTTTCTGAGATGTTTTTCTTTGTAATCGAGCACTTTGTTGAAATGATTTCCCATAAAACAATAATATATATATATATATATATATATATATATATATATATATATATATATATATATATATACAGATGTTTCGTGGTACACAATTTTAATATTGCTTTGAAAATATGAATGGAGTCATTATGTGTGAGAAACAAAAAAAGAAAAAAGAGAAACACTAAGCCTCTTTTCGGCCCGGCTAAATGTCCGGTTTATTTGAAGCTCCCCAACATAGGTTCAATTAGTAGGGGTTTTGTTAGCAAGATCACTTCGGTTGTTTCCCACTGTTTTTACGCGGTTCAACCCCGAGTAGTTATGTGTACCAAAACTGCCTTCCCAGCGTTTAAAAAAGATGTACTTCCCACGCTACAAAATTGTTTAATAATATATGAATTTAGATGTCGGTGCGATGCTGACTACCTTGGTCGAACTTTTCAACGTTTAGGGGTCAGAGTGGCACAACACGTTCCTGGGTATTTACGCAAGGTTTTTATATCATCCGGACCTTTAAGGACTACATCCGGGCCTTTACGGAATACATCCGGACGACCACTAATTCTCGAATCGGCTATTGGTGTTCATTTGTACGAAAATAAAACTTGTGGCCAAGCATATTCTGATTAATGTTTCCGCATTTTACATAAAACCCGGAACAAACAGCACCTCAACATCTTGGACGCTGTTAGTGTGCTGATGCGCGAACCAGCTTTATGTAGACAAAAATAAATTTCACATAAATTAGAGTTATTTAAAGAACTCTAAAATAAAAAAAGTCTACACGTACGCTGGTTTTTCTGCTTTATCTATACTTATTTGTAGACAACGGATTTTATTAATTATATATATATATTTTTTTTCTCGACTTCATCTCGTACCCTTTTTCCATTCTCATTCGGTAGTTTAATGCAACTTACCGACGAGATCTATTGAAAAGTGTCGGTCGAAAGGTTAACCTCTAGATCCCTTAAAAAAATTTTTTACACGAAAATTTCGTATGGATCCTTTTTTAATCGATGTTTTTTTTTTACCTATAATTCATTTTTAGTCGATCTTTCTCGTTTCTCTTCTTTTTTTTTCTTACCCATTATTACCTCATTCATACTTTTCAAAGCAATATATATATATATATATATATATATATATATATAATAAATGGCAAAAGTTATATTCTAAAATCAATGATGATGACAATCTTATAATTTATTCCTTTAAATTACTTAACTGATTAAAGTCAATGATAGGGAGATAAACATTTATATATCAGTTCATTTATTTCTTGTATCACATAGAGGGAGGAGGAGATACATGTTCTTGGAAAGCTAACGCAACCTTCATAATAAGATGGGCTCACATTATCTTTTGGGCGTTGAATAGGTACACATGGCAATAGTTGTACAAAACACAAAGTGCTACTTTATTTATTGGCCCGGGCGAGATTCAAATTCGGGATCAATATAGTGTTTTTGTTTCCTTTAGCTTCCAAAGGGTTAGCTGAGCATTGAGTCTAGTGACTGACTCTCGCCTCTCTCTCTTTCTCTCTCTGATTGACTAGCAGACAGGAAGCCATCTCTTCTGCCCTGATATGATTAATTCTAGCACCTATATTGAGAATTCCTCTTTGCTATTACGTCCGAAGTGTGTTTCCCAAACCTGACCAATTAGCGTGGCTCGGCACACGTTTTTCCAAACACACTTTTAACAACAAAAGTTATCAACTAACCTATTTTTAACCCAACCTATTTTATACAGTGTATTTTAATGTGTTTTATTCAGTCTTTTTAACTATTGTTGTACTATTCACTTTTATAAAATAATTACCAATTTATCCATTTTAAAATATAAACAATATATTACTATTTATAATAGAATTTAACAATATACCTCTGTAACATTCCGATTTCTAACATTGTATTTCTTTACCTTGCTTGCAAGATTCGAGTCTCGTCTTATGCTAATCTCAATTTCACTTATCTAATGATCTTCTTATTTACATGGAAATGAGCATCCCTGTTTCCTTAAACATTCCTATGTTTCCTATTTTTCAAAATATGTAGGCATTTTAAAATTATAATATATTTTTTCTCTTTATCTATACAACCAGTTGGATAAGTAATATCATACCCCATCATAAAAAAACCTTCTTTGACTCCACAAATATTTTATTTAGATCAGAATCTCTCTCTTCTGGGTGTAGGGTATACCGTCTATGATTCATATAATCAATCCAGTAACACTTATGATTTAACCGAGTTCTCATTTTATTTCTTCACGAAATCGTCGACTCTTCGCCCAAATTTGTGCTGACCCTTTATTTCGCCTGGGTAATCTACTAATTAGAGCTTTGACCCATTTTCTAACAATTTTATTTCTTTTGGGACATATTCAAAACTCATTTACTAAAATCTTTGTGGTTGGCTTCTACTTATTAATATATACCATGTAATCAAACTGAATCGCTCGGATTTCCTTGCTTGAACATTTGGAATCCTGATAAATACTTAAGAAATATCTCCTTAACCAAATAACGCTCATCCCTTACGCCAATATTCCTATTTATGCACTGAATTCTTACTATGCCCAGATTTCTCTTTTTTTTTCAGAGCGTCTAATGTTCAACGCATACATAAATCTCTTAAAAAAATATATGGGTATACCTTTCTTCCTACGTACTTACGGTATATTTTACTTTTTCCCCTTCTTTATACTATGTATGATTTGTGCGCTGTACTGCTTCTTATAGATCGCTGGTACTCTAAGAAATGTTCGTATCCTTCAACGCCTGCCTTTCCTTATTTATTGTGCCAAGACTTTAATTCTGCTTGGTGCCGTCATGCGCAACATGCTTTAAAAGTATACAATATCGCGGGCATCATCTCTCTTTTCCTAACAGGGACATATATAATGATGTTTCATGGGATGCTACACGTCTGGTGAAAAATGTTTATGGGCATCAAAATAAGCATACCCCAAACTCACGAATTATTTTCTTTGGCGTATCACATCCAAAAAAAAACTCTCTACTAAAGTTTCTATAGTATCCCCTCGAAAATTCTTACTTATCTCTAGATCAGCCATTTGTCTTAATAATCTTTTAACTTCATTTTTTCTTATGTGTTGTTTCCTTTCCTATTAATTTATCTACTAATTATGATGTGAATTCCTGACGACCAAATACAATAACCTTATACACACATTTAAAACAAGTTACAATATTTGTACAAACATTTCCACAAAAATACATTATAGTTTTACTATGATTAAACTTACAAAAATAACAAAAGTCTGCCGCACATCCAAACAATATGATATAAATGCGGGAGAACCCCCTGGGTCTATCCTTGGACCTTCATTATTCCTGGTACTAATAAATGGCCTCAATGATAAAATTGTTTCAGCGATGCGTATATTTGCCAACACACCACCCTCTATAAAAGGCATCAGGGGAAACCAAATACACACATATCTAAGGAAATGGCAGAAGAACTAGAGGATGACCTCCAATCTTTAGTGGAATGGGAACAAAATTTGATGATTATATTCAATGCTGCCAAGACTAAGCTTGTTTCCCTAAATAACTACAAGGACCCTTTTATACCACCAATAGTAATGGCTAGGAACACACTGCCTAAAAATACTTCCTTTACAATCCTCGGCCTAAATATATATATATATATATATATATATATATATATATATATATATATATATATATATATATACACATTGAGAGCATTGAAAAGGCTGCTGCAATGAAGGTGGGCTCTCTCTACCGTGTCAGAAAAATACTTACTCCTGAACGTATATTGTACCTCTATAAGACCACTATTCGCTCATGTATGGAGTGATGTTTTCACATTTGGGCTTGTGCATCTGCTTGTCTTTCGTTCTTGGACCGTGTTCAAAAGAGAGTCGCCACCTGGCAGGTCCTGAAATGTTATCTAGGCTTGAGCGTCCGTTCTATCGACGAGATGTTGCACCCCTCTGCATGTTCTATGAATACTTTAATGGTGAAAGTTCTGGTGTACTGCAAGCACGTCTATGTTATGGACGTGACTACCCCGACAAATCCAAAAAGCAGCTAAGTCCATTCTATTTACAGTAAAGATCCCTAGGTGTAAGAAAGCTTTTTACTCTAATAGTTTCTTCCAAGTTTTGGAACACTTTTCCGGGATTCTGCTTTCCTAACTGTAGTGATATATGTCGAAATTACATGTGAAATGTTAACAAACATATGTCTGCACAGTTCCCTTCATAATGCATCCCCCTAATAATTTCCTCAATAGTAGCCCCCCTCACTTCAAAGTGGCACTAAATGAATAAAAAAAATTGTAATAAAAAAAAGCAAATTAAAAACACCTGGACAACTGAAAAGTGCAATTATGAACACCCACCTATTTTTCAATCAATATGCATGCTACACGCTGTTTTTAAAAGTACACGCGACTTGGAAAAATGTTTTGATTGACATTTATAAATCAAGAATGTCAGCGTTGCCACACAATTCATACCAACAATAATAAACCATTTTTTACCTGTGTGTGTGTATTTTCAAAGAAACACTTCATTTTTCAATGAATTACGCGTGGTTACCTTTTTATAACGGTTTCTAGTGTTACTCCATATCTACAACTGTTCTTTGTCTTTTTGCGTTATATAATCTCTTTTTTAGTACATTTTTTCTTTCATATGATAGTGAATTATTTACTTTTTTCATTGTGTATGTGTGTATTCGTCTAGCTTTCTTCCTTTGTTTTTTTTCCACTTTGTGCCCTTTTTTGTCTCAATGGACGCTTTGTTGTCTTTTCGTGGTGCAGTCCGTGTTTTACTCTTGCAAAAGAAAATGGCCACGGCACTAAAATCGCAAGATGTTGTGTAGAAGGGGGCACATTTTTAAGATGATGACGTGGGTTCATATTTGAGAGATGACGGGGACATATATAAGGACTGCATTTATAATGAAGGTTAAGATTCTAATAATAAGATTGACACAGCTATATATTATATAGCGATAATTATCTTATTATACTATTATAACTATATATTATATAGTGATAATAGGAAGGGAAAAATGTGCACTTGTTCCCGATATTATTCATACCCCCCTTGAAAATGTAATTTATAAAGTGTAACTTTGTAAGAATTTATTGTTTACGTCCATATTGATACATATTCTTAATAAACCTCTTCTGATCATTTTCGTCATTTTAAAATCTCGGGATACTTGTAACAAAAACAAATATACAGCTATTTATAAAATCTGCACTGTTCAAAAATAATCATACCCCCTTATTTTTTCAGTATAAATCGAGTTTCGTACTGTTTGTTTCTTGTTTGATTCTTATTTTGAATGCTTTTATACAACCTTTGATTAATTTCATTTCGTTTTTTGCATTTTTCAGAAATTAAAATGATATCAACTGAAAACCAATAAAAGAATAAAAATTATTAGAATCGGGAAGAAAAAAGAGCTTAATAATGATCTTAGGACTAAAATTGTGAATTCACATAAGGATGGTTTAGGTTACAAGTCAATTTCCCAGAAATTTGAAGTCCCTACAGCAACAGTACAGAGCATCATCAAAAAATTCCAGAACCACCACACAACAAACAACTTGATTGGTAGAGGAAGGAAAAGGAAACTGTCTGCTAGAGCCACCAGGAATATTGTAAGAAGTGTTAATGCAAATCCAACTACCACTATTAAGGACATTTTAGAAAATCCGGAGTCTTCTGGCATAAAAATATCAAGGCAAACATTGCAAAGGACTCTGCATGAAAATGGTCTGAAAGGAAGAAGACCAAGGACTCCATTGCCCACCGGAAAACACCTTGCAGCACTCTAAAGTTTGCTAGGACCCATGTGAATTCTCCAAGATCCGTTTTCTCAAGTAGTGTGTGGACTGACGAAACAAAAATTGAATTGTTTGGCCATATGGATGCTTCTTAGGTTTGGAGGAAGACAGGAGAAACTTACAACCAAAAGAACACCATACCCGCGGTGAAACATGGTGGTGGTAGTCTAATATTTTGGGCTCCTTTTCGGCTAGTGGCCCAGGTAGGTTGGTCAAGATAGATGGAACCATGAAGAAGGAGCAGTATTTGGAGATACTCCAGAAAAACATTATACGGGATGCGGAGAAGCTCCATTTAGGACCAAACTGGGTCCTTCAATAGGATAATGATCCAAAACGTACTGCCAAAATAGTCAAGAAATGGTTTGAGGATGACCAAATAAATGTTTTGGAATGGCCTTGCCAGAGTCCCGACCTGAACCCTATCGAACACCTCTGGCACATATTGAAAACTGAGGTTAAAAAGCGGAAACCTAGAAATTTGAGGGATTTGGAGAACTACGGCATTGAAGAAGTGTCAAAAATCAGTGTTGATGCTTGTAAAAACCTTGTTGATAAATATCCAAAACGGTTACAGGTAGTTATTAAGAATATAGGGCATGCTTAGACTATTAGTAAGAGAGGTATGAATAATTTTGAACTAGTGATATTATTGTTTTTCTTGCATAATTTATTTATTTGTTGAGTTTAAATAAAATGCTTATGCTTTATTTATTGTTTGAAATTCCTTTAATATTGTCTCCCTTCTGGTTTGAGCAATATTCTGATAGAAATCTCAAAGATCCGAGGGGTATGAATAATATCGGGCACAAGTGTATATATCAGTTCGTATAGTTCTTGAAACGCATATAGGGAAGAGGGGAGATCCATACTCTTCGGAAGATTACGCAATGTTCATAATAATATAATGACACATTACGTTCTGCGTATTTAATGATTACGCATGACAACAATTTTACAAACACAAAGAGTATACTTTATTCAGTGGATCGGTCGACTGCTGATGACGTCAGAAATTCAAATTCTAGTTCTGCATAGTTTAATGTTCTTCCCTTCGCTTCCAAAGAATCAGCTGACCACAGACTTCCAACTCACTGACTCTCATCTCTATGTGTGTATCTAGCTAACTAGCACACTGACTGCCAGCTCTTTTGTCCTGATCTGACTTACTCTAGCTCCTATATTGGGAATCCCCCTTTGCTATTACGTAAGAAGTGTTTCCCAAACTTGACCAATTCGCGAGGCTATGTACAAGTCTTTTAAAAATCAATTTTGAAAACAAAGTAGTCTCAACTAACCTATTTTTATACCAAACCTATTTTTAACAATTCATTTTTAATTTGTGTTGCTCATTCTATTGACCTGGTATTTTTAACAATCAACATTATAAAATAATAAACAATACAATAGAAACAACATTTTATTAATTTGGAAAATTTTGCTATAACTCTTTTTAACGATCTTATTTCTAACATTCTATTTCTAAACCTTGCTTACAAAGTTCGAGTGGCGGCTTCCCCTAATCTCATATTCATGTATATTATATTCTTCTTATTTACATGACCAGGGGCATCACTTTTTCATGTAACACTACTATCTATATGTAGTCATATGATAGGTATCGGTGTATTCCTTAATTTTTCATATTCCGATATGTATACCGATTTATGCTTCATTCCTGGTTCCACTCCAAGTTCTTATTTTTATTTTATTAAAAAATCGATCCTCATGTTTGTTTTAGAGGTTTATTTTTTGGAAGAATAATCTCAAATGCGGTAAACTGTAATATAATGTCTGCATACAAACTTGACAAAATGTTAATAAACTCATTTATGTTTTACTTACGATATATACATGTTTATCATGTGCAATGATCTTTTAACATATGTTTCTTTATATTTTATTGATAATTTTTTGACAATATTTGCCTAAATTTAATTTACTTTCAAAACAATGTCGAAATAAATTTGTTAAACATCTATGCCATTCAAAATAAAACCGAAACAGTTATAAATTACCGATAATCAATTAAGAACAAAATTTACAAAAGGATACTAACATGGAAAGAATGTGTTTTTACCAAGTAATATTGATCTTGTAGTTGTGTCTTTGCTATATGAAAGAGTGCTTATATTTTTCTCCTATGATTCCGGTGGTTATTATAGCTCTTTGCTTTAATGCAAAAAGTAAGGCAGAAAATATACATAAATGCACACACACATATATATTTATATATATATATATATATATATATATATATATATATATATATATATGCATAATCATAAACTGCTACTCCCACAAACATACATATACATTTATATATTGTGCTATTAAAGATTCCCCATAGGTAAATATAGTACTCCTCCTGCGGAACAGCCGGTAACCGATGGTTAAAATGAGAAGTTTCAGAACATTTTCAAATCACAGAATTTCTATAGCAAACGACACTCCTCCCAACTGTGGGTTTCTACTTGCATCAATGCGAGTGCTCACTGGCAATATGTATACTGCAGACTTCTCCGTCAAGTATGAACAGAAATCATTGTCAGAAAGAAGAAGCGACAGCTAAAAGAGAATCTACCGAAACCACCAGAACACGCTTTGACTTGCAGAAATTAGGAACTCATGGCTACTCGAAAATTTACAAGAGTAAAGCAAATAATGTGCAGTCACCATTATAGGGCAATCACGTGGTTGTTTGTAAGCCAACAGAAAAAGCCAACAAGAATTGCTGCAGTTGGCAAATTCTACTTTAGAACAAGCAAACCAATTCATATTTGATTTTTCTTCGCTGACAAAAACCACACTAGAGTTACTGAAAACACACCATTCTAAAGTGGATGGTATCATAAAACAACAAGACAGTTCACAACCAAGTGGAACTGATCTCACCCGGCTGTACTATCACAAATTGTTAATTTCAGAAAATATCATAACCTTTACTCTTAAATATCTTGGTTTGCTACATTGTTCCTGGGTTAAATAATTGTTAATTTTGCTTTAAAATTACCACAGACCATGCAAGGTAATTAATTTCCAACGCGTCACGTTTCAAATCAGCTATAACGAGAACAATATTGCGGAAATGCTATTTAGTCTTATGAATAAACATTAGCACACAAAAAATAAACGGCAGTTATTACATACTGCCAATTGTGTTTAGCAACTTAAAATGTGGAAACCTTACTTTGTGTAGATTTTAGACAAACATTAGTTGTACTCGATCGATTACTACCACATGTATGTAGGATAAATATTTCTGGGAATATGGTTTTCATCTGAGAAACTATCGGAAAGCATATATATATATATATATATATATATATATATATATATATATATATATATATATATATATATATATATTATTTCATCGACGATTTGGAATTACGGGAAAGTACTGGCTTATCTAATCGACGGTATATTAATTGCATCATGATATTTGAAATTTGGTGACATCAACAAAAAGAGCGGTTAGAACATACCTGTGATGGGCATTGTGATCAAAAGTCCATGTATTTAGTACTGTTTTGAAGTATGGCTATTAGGGATTATCTTAATTATTCTGTGTTTCTGTTACATCGGCAAAATTCTTGACGAGTGTGATAGTTCTCCCGACGGTGTCATTGGGGGGTGTATTTGTTGGTCTCCAGATGGGTTAGGAGAACTATCCTTTACCTGCTGACTATATTTCAGTGATGGCATGTGTGGGTGGTCGACTGCGTAGTGGAATAGGCGGAAGAAGCTGTGTTGGTAGTAGGCCCCTCCTTTCTCTGATTAAACCTCTTTGCGGATCTGTTTATACTTCTAATGATATATTCTATCAGCGTTGAAGGTTATAATATTTGCAATAGACTGAGTTTGGCTAATTGTATATTGTTAGATAAAAACAAGTTAAGATCTCCGAAATGATAGAATTTAATTCGATAGAGTAATTGCTAAAAGATCTTAGTGAAGAAAACAAGATACAAATACGGCGATGAATTAGGGTGCTAGATATTTAACTATACAAATATCTCCAAGGGATATAATTACTTATCCAGATTAACATATTAGAGTGCCTAATAAACAGGAACTGCTTTACCAGGGAATATTTCAGCAAGATGAGATCGATGTGATAATATAAACATGTCTTGAAATATGATTTATGCAATTACGAATGAACTGATTTCAAGATTTATGAGAGGTTTTATCTGTAAAAATAAATAGAGTAACCAGATCTCTTACTCATACATATAGTTCGAAGATAACGTTCGATTTAGCTTTTCACCCCCCTTAAATGCTTCATTCAATGTTTTTGTTGTTTAGTGGGAAAATTGTTTATTGTCTACAAGAACGCTGTGATATTCTTTTTAGAATAAGCAAGTTCATATTTAATGGCGGTTTAGTAAGGCATTTTTCTTGCTATAGCTATTTCATGTTACTGGGATTTAAGACAATTTTAACGTTTTGTCTATTTCCACTTAATTCCTGAGCAAACCTATTTATTAACGTATTTTTTCACATAAGCATCACCACTTATCAAGGCCAAGAGGCCACTCAAGGATAAGGGTTAAAGAGTGTACAGTAGACATTGAACCATATAGTAATCATTAGTCATAAAAATTTGGTAAATTTCATAACCTACATAGAGCGACTCATCAAGAACTTATTTACGTTAGACTTGAACACACCCAAATTGTAGTCAGGCGGAAAGCAGGAAAACGGAAGACAATGACTCAGGCGTGCAATTCTGAGAAAGAAGCTTTGTTCATGGAAACTACGTTTAGGTTTAGGCACGGATAAAGAGTGGGGGAATTATTGATAGTGTGTACAGCTAGACGAATGTTTTTTTGTGAAAGTTTGGCGAGGGGGGCATAGATTGAAGCTCAGTTGAACATTTTCCATGAAAATAAAGATACATCAGAGACAAACTCGCAACATCTCTTTTGAGAGATAGAGGTTGCAAGGAAGAGAAAAGGACATCTCCTTCAAGGCCACGCAGTATATTTTGAACTCTATCAAGGCAGGACAAGTCCTTTCTAGCAGCTCCTGCCCATATGTGCCAACCATATTCCATCCTTGGACGTACCTGGCTCTTATATAGATAGAGAATAGCATCAGTAGTGAGCTATTTACCAGATCGATAGAAAGATCCCACCATTTTCCCAGCGGCCTTGGCAACAGATTTGATGTACGTGTTCCATTTACGATCAGGAGTTATGGTCAAGCCCAGAAGCTTGTCAAAACTTGAGGCCTCCTGAAGACGAGAGCCATTCATTTCATTTGATGCTAGATGGGGATCAGAATGATGATGATGTAAAGAGAGAAGCTTGGTTTTAGATGCTTTAAAAGTAACCAGCCACTCTTTTCCCAATTTTACTACGTGCTCAAGATCAGAGAAGAGAATTGGACCGAACTTGGTCGTTTACTGTCTTAGATGTTCTACCATAAATTGTAGTGTCGTCAGCATAAATGTCTACAAATGATGTAAGGATGTGATTTGGAAGATCATTAATGTAGGTCAGGAAAAGAGTTGGGCCCAGGATGGGCCCCTGAGGCACACCGGCATTAATACTGTGAGCTTCTGATTTTTGCCCCTCAACTACTACTCTTATGAACCTATCAGAAAGTAATGATTTAATAATTGAGAAGACATTGCAAGCTATACCATAGCTAGAGATCTTGTGAAGTAAACCTTTATGCCATACACTATCAAAAGCCTTAGATATGGTAAGAGCAATTTTTTTTTTTTTTTTTTTTTTTTTTTATTCAATTTTCACCCCAAACAAGGCACAGTGCCACTTTGAAGCAGGGGGCTACTATTAGGGAATTAATTAGCGGGGTCATTATGAAGGGAGAAGAGTAGAAAGATGTTTGTTAACATTACACTTGAACTTCTGCATATCATTGCAGTTGGGAAAGCAGAATCCCGGAAGGGAGTTCCAAAGACCCGCAGTTCTGGGGAAGAAACTATTGGAGTAAAAGGCTTTCTTGCACCTAGGGATCTCCACTGTAAAGGGATGAGACTTAGTAGCTTGTCGGGTTTGTCGGGGGTAGTTACGTCGGGGAGGTATAAGTGTTTGCAGTTCGTCAGAGCATTCACCATTAAAGTATTTGTAGAACAGGCAGAGGGATGCAACATCTCGTCGATGGGACAGAGGTTGAAGCCCAGATGACAGTTCAGGACCTATCAGGTTTGCGACTCTTTTTTGAACCCTGTCCAGGAGCGAGAGACAAACAGCAGATGCACCAGCCCAGATGTGACAACAGTACTCCATACATGGGCGAATGGTTGCCTTATAGAGGTATAGGATACTGGCAGGCGTAAGTAGTTTTCTAGCACGGTAGAGGGAGCCAACCTTCCTTGCAGCAGCCTTGGCAATGCTCTCAATGTATCTATTCCAGTTCATATTCCCTGTAAACGTTAGGCCGAGGAGTTTAAAAGAAGTACTTTCAGGCAATGTGTTCTTGGCCATTGCTATTGGTGGTAGAGAGTTATTGAAGGAAACAAGCTTAGTCTTAGCAGCATTGAATGAGACCAACCATTTTTGTCCCCATTCCACTACGGATTGGAGGTCATCCTCTAGTGTTTCTGCCATTTTCTTGGATATGTGTTCATTTGTTTTCCCCTCATATCTGTTATAGAGAGTGGTGTCATCGGCAAATATACCCATCTCCGAAACAATATTATCAGGGAGGTCGTTTATGAATATCAGGAACAATAGAGGTCCAAGGATAGACCCCTGAGGCACTCCCGCATTTATGTCATATTGTTTGGATGTACGTCCGTCGAGGACAACTTTGATTTTTCTATTACTTAAGAAGGATTTAATTACGTTATAAATTCTTCCAGTGATTCCATATGATCTAATTTTCCTTAGAAGACCATCGTGCCATACCCTGTCAAAAGCCTTAGATATATCAAGGGCCACCGCTCTACCCTCCCCTGTTTTATCCAATGAACGGTATATACGTTCAGAAACTACAGTTAAGATATCTGCTGTTGAACGGGCTTGCCTGAATCCATATTGTTTGTCAGTCAAGAGTTTAGCAGCTGTTAGGTGCTAGACTAGGGCTTTATTAACTAAGGACTCAAATATTTTGGCGAAAAGCGGGAGGAGGCTAATGGGGCGATAATTTAGTGGGTCAGTTCTTTCACCAGAATTCTTGAAGACTGGTACCACAGATGCGGTTTTCCAGCAGTCGGGAAAACAAGATTCGTTAAGGCATTTATTGTAAAGTTTGGAGAGAACTGGAGCAACCTCGGCAGAGCATTTTTTTAATAGCACAGCCGGGATGAGATCTGGTCCACATGCTTTAGAGGTGTCTAGGTTTTTTATAATAGCATGTACCTGAGAAGGGGTGATTTTCAATTGCCCTAGAAAGGTGGCCTCCGTGGAGCGACTTGCTAATTCTATGAGATATAACTGTAAGCACATCTGATGTAGATCTAGCAGAACGAGAACCATATTGCGTGCCACTAAGAAGGTTATTTTTGTTGAGATGTTTGATTACTTCTCTATTTAACACAGATTCCAACAACTTACTCATGACGCACAGGAGACTTAGTGGTCTGTACTGAGAGGGGGATGAGCGATCACCTGAATTCTTTAATACAGGGCATACTGATGCAATTTTCCAGGAAGTTTGGAAACTATTCTCCTTAAGACAACGTTTTAACAGTTTTGTAAGTATGGACCCTAGTTCTGGTTGAAGTTTTATGAGTACTATAATTGGAATACCGCCAGGGCCAGTTGCTTTACTGGAATCAAGGTTTTTGATTAGCTTGGCAAAATTACGTACAGATATACGTATATCACATAGCGTGTTTTCTGATAAAGAATAAAATATTGGGTGTTGGCGGTCTTGGTCGCAAGGGGTAGAATTAGCTGCAAAGTTCTTGGCAACGAGTTTGGATTTGTCTGATGCTGACGAGATTACCTCAGGTCCATTGAAAATAGTTGGGATGGAGCACACGCTTCTGTTCAGGATTCTGTTTGCTATTTGCCAACACTGGCGGGGACCACGCGACTTCTCAGCTACTTTTGAATTAACAGATGGAGCATACAACTCTCTTGCGTTCTTTATTACTTTCTTACAATAGTTTGCTGGCAGTCCTGAAAGGTGATTTTGTTTCCATACATCTATTACGTTGGAAGCAGTGGAAAAAAGTGATTTCTGTGCGCAATGGCAGCAGCATATTCTGGAGAGAACCATGGGGTGCTGTTAGATTTTTGCTGAAGCTTTTTCGAGAGTATGAAACGTTCAATACCTACAATTTATCATTCCGTCAGGTCTAATCCTATAGAGGACACATCCTTTTTAAACATGGAATGCAGAGGTAGATCAGATATAAATGTGCGGAAGCTATCCCAGTCAGCCTTATTGTAGCGATATACTGTACGATTGAGAGGTACGTCTGGGGACTTATACCATTTCATTTTTATCTTAATTTATACAACAGATTTGTCGGAAGATCCAAGAGGCGACAGAACAGAAACTGAACATAGTTCAGGGCAAGTTGTGAGAAAAAAAGGTCTAGTAAGCTCGCATACTGGCCGTCATTGTCGGGCACACGGGTGGGTTCCAGAACAATCTGAGTGAGGTCATAGGCAATGGAGGAATCGTGACAGAACCTCCCCTCATCATCGGTCTTGTTTGAGTGGGTCAACCATTACACGTCGTGAACATTGAAGTCTCCACATACGTTAATGTTCGCTGAAGGATAAGCAGATAAGACTTGGTCAATTTTCTTAGATATGCTTTGAAAGATAGTAACTCCGCTGTTGTGTGGGCGATATAGAGTAAATATAAATGCAGTAGTGTGAGCTAAACCAACTCGAAAGCACATACAGGGTAAGTTAGGATCTTCCCTGAGGATGCCCCTACCACAGGGAAAGCCATCTTTTATATAGGCACATATTCCATGCCCATGGCGATCTTGGGGGTCAGATTTAGAAGTTTAGTTAGAGTACCCTTTAATTGCGACGTCTTCTAGGGACAAAGATCAATGCATAACATATTACAACCTTCATTTCAAGAAACTATGCATTAAGTGATAAAAAAAGTTTGCACTGATACAACCTTATAAAAGGTGTTTGTTTTTGTTTTTTTTTGTTTTTGTTTTTTTGGTAGTGGAGGCATTGCTACACATTTATTCTGATAACATAAATCTTATGGGGCATTACTTCGTATGAATGGAAAGTAATATATATATTTTTGTACGACTGTGTTCAATCTATAGTGTATATATGTATGTCCTTGATTAAGCGCCAATTCTTACAGCGATATACAAGCTAGATTATTTTAAAACATTTCGGTCCATCAATACGAAATTAAATGAACGTTTTAGATCTGTATATTTTCAAATAAATAGATCACAATATAAGATGTGTGAAACTACATATAAACTTTCCTTCAAACAATGTACACGATTTATGCAAATAAAGTTTGAATTTATAACGCATGTGGTATCCATATCTTTCACCCCCACAAAAGACGTATTTAGTGTAAATAACACCAGCAATAAAGCAATAGGTAAACGAAATAAAGCAACAGAGTTTAAATAAAATTATTACCAATCCATCTGAAATACGATTACAAATATTTCGGAAATGCTTCATGATATTTTTTAGTATCTAACAATGTCAAAGTTTGCTTACAGGAATATTTTAACAAAGACATAAACTCCCCTAATTAAAATAGGCGCAGAAACGCCCCCCACATACATATACTTTGGAATTAATATAGATGTCAGTAATACTGGCTGTGTCATAGCTAATTTATTCCCGAGAGACTGATTTCCTCGTATTTTACAAACAGAAAAAATAAAAGAACATTGAAAAAGTAAAAAGGAAAAAAAAAACATGGCTCTTACAAAACTATCCATTGCACTAAAACTTTTTTTTATAAAAACTTTAAAAGAAATGATTCTAAATTCAATAAAACATATTATGTCAGTATGGGTTTCTCAATATTTGTTTTAACTTATTGCTATCATTATATATATATACATATATGTATATATATATGTGTGCAATATATATATGTATATATATATATATATATATATATATATATATATATATATATATATATTATCATTCATCCCACTAAGATAGAATCTTAAAGTTTCATCAGTAAATTTAATATTTCCTTCAATGCCGGGACCTGGGTATAAACGTAATGATAAAAAAGAAAATGTTACGATAAAAACTTTCCAGAAAATAAGATAAACTAACATAACATGCACGTGAAGAGGTTCTGTAATACACTGAATGTATACTTAAGGACTATGTTTGTACCAATAGTAAATCAATGAATCTTATATGTATCAACATACGTACTGATTCATGTGTCACATATCTCTTAATAAAACTCGTTTAGGTATCCAATTTTAAATCAGTAGCAATTATTTTTTTAGAAAAAATCCATAGATACAGATTTCTGTGTAATAAAAATAACACCATCGTGCTCTTTTTTTATAAAATATAAACTAATATTAAAAATACTTGAGTTATATGCAATACGTTTTTTCGAAGTAGACCACAAACATTCGTAATCCTAGGCATATGTAAACCATGTGAAAATTCTGCAGTGGTGTTAATATACTAACATTTTTATGACATCATAAAATAATTATTATAATTAACTATAGTGAGAGTTTAATCTAATACAATACCACGTTTGTAATGTGAGCGGTAAAAATGCGATGAATAACAATAATTAGTTTTACTTCAGGAATATAATAAAAAAAAATCAGAAGTCGATTTCGGTTAATTAAAACGGACAATTTGGAAATATTTAAGAATTGATTAGACTAATTTAATTACTTGAATTCGTTATTAAGTTGAAATTAGCATTTAAATATGGAATATTCTAACGTGTAATAAAATGGTTTCCAAATGTCAAAGTCTATCGAACAATTAAATTTTAGTTTTCATGCGAAATATATTTATCATAAATTAAGATACTAATAATTCGACAATGTGCCCTCTAGATGTTCATATTGGTGGGTCTACTTTAAAAGATCAAATAAAATAACAAATATTTAATTGAGTTAAGTGTTATAAAACCCGTGCATTCAAATCTAAAGAAATATTGGGCATAACATTTGTACTGTGTGAAGACTTAGAAAGCAGCTGGATACGGAAGCGTCTTCTTCTTCCATCGAATTAAAAAAAAATAAGCAACACTTCCGTTAATGAAATTTAAGCAAATGTCCGTGACGCATTAATCCATTCTTAGTCCTATAAAATAGAACATAAAATATGGAAAATAAAGTTAGCAAAACAAAACAAATAGTCAATAATTCTTCAAATTAAAAAAGTAAAAAAAAAAACACACATTTAAATATCAATAAAAGTGTCCGACAAATCTGTTTACGCCCCCTTCTGACAGAGCTCAGGAATTTCATGTGGGGAAAAATTATAGAAGAACACGGAAATTTCATATCAGATAACGGCAACACAGCACTAACAATGGGAAAGAAATAATATGAAATAAAACATTACTTTCGGGTTTACACTTTTTACTGATTGTTATTTGCGTTTTATACAACGCTACATGAGTTTACTAGGTTTCAGTTTTAAATTTCAAAACTAAAATAGATGCATATATGTTATTTATAGGTAAACAATCTCGGACATGTTAATATCAATTTAATTTCATATAAATTTGGCCATTATTGATGCGATCTAGTGTGCATATGGAAACATTCATACATTATTAGTGTATTTGAATATGGCGACGGGTACAATGCACTTAAAAGACGCCAGACTACTACACGGCGGCTGTCTATTATCTTTCTCTTTCTTTTCTGTCCCCATATATATATATATATATATATATATATATATATATATATATATATATATATATATATATATATATTACACCTAAGTCATTAGTTTGGTGGAAATATGATTTCGTTTTTTTAACGTTCAAATTTAAAAGTTCCTAACTACTCTCATAATAAACTTTATAACCACCAATCAAGAGATTCAATAAAATGGTCGACGAGAATTGCCTAATGTCTGTAAATTTTGTGCATATTGCTGGGTTTATAAACAAGCTGTATTAAGTCATATGAAAATGAGAAATAGTTACAGAACCTCCAGTAAAGTATTTACTTGGCTGACTGAAGTTCAAGATTGTAAACATAGAATACTCTACAGACATAAGATTCGAAGAGAGGATGACGCCAATTTTGTGGGTAAATCTGCTGTTATGGTTGCGATAGTGGGTGTACTTAAACGCTATACTCTTAATGTATGTTAATAGTAGGAATATATTGAACAAGTTAAAATTCTGTCTTGTAAGACCGTTTTCATACTGAATGTAATGCCAAATGAAGGCGGATATTCTGCTCGTTATGATATTAGGGATCAAGGAGTGGATGAACACTTTTAGTATAGTTTTAGCTATAGTAACAAGGGAAACAGTAATTCAAATGCCAGTATTACACAGTAAGAAAATCCGGTGTGTTCTTGTATAATTTGATTTCAACCTGTGGAAGGTTGGAATGAAGACGGCTGATGTTGGAGAAGGAATCCTGTTTGTGATGAACTGTGTTGGAAGTTGGATTCTGCGATAACTCCTTTATTGTCTCTTGAGACCTTTTATATTGGAATATAGTTGTTGTATAAGGGGTAATTTTAAAACTGATGCGGAATATATATTGTGACAATACATATGACTGATATAACGATAGTGATGAGAGGCAGAGGGACATTTATACAGTTCTGGGAAAGCTTGGGGCATCGTATATATACTAACTAGAGGTGTATACAAGTTCTTAACACAAATAGGGGAGATATACAATGTTCATTACAAGATGATTAAAACATTACATTTTGCAGTGTTGAAAGGCGACACATTGCAACAGTTTTACAAAAACACAAAGATGATTCTTTATTCAGTGGACCATTCGAATGCTGATGACGCTAGGAATTCAAATTTGGATCCGCATTGTTTGTCTTCTACCCTTCGCTTCCAAATGGTCAGCTGTTAGTGACTGTCAACTAAATGGCTTTGAACACTTTTCTAACTCTCAGACTGACTCTGCTGACTAGCTAATTCTTAGCTCCTATATTTAAAACCACCCTTCGTTATGATATCAGGAAGTTGTTTTCCAAACGTGACTAACTCACGTGGCTATGCACACAGTTTGACAACAAAAGAACTCTCCACATATAATTCGAACCTATTTTGAACAATATATTTGGATTTTTTTTATTGTTCATTCTTTTTGGCTTACATGTTTCACATTCCGGTTTCAAACAGAATGAACAATATTATTCTTTATACTATATAAACCAATCTAATTTCAATTGATTAAATTCTAACATTCCAGTTATTAACTTAGCTTAAAAGGTTAAACTCTCGGCTTATCCTAATCTCATTTTCTCCTATCATACACTCTTCTTATTTACATGTAAAGCGGACAACATTTCCTTGTAACATAATTATATGTATCAGATGACAGCAGGGATCATGGAGCAAGGCATACGAAAGTAAAGGTAAAAAGTGGCATTATTTAAGAAACACCATGAAAAGGAATGGACATGACTAATCCCACTATCATGGTAACGATAGCCCCCAGAAAAGGGTAGTGCATAGCTAAGTATATCTATATATCTATAAAAGTGAATGTGTATGTCTGTCTGTGTGTATGTCTGTCTGTGTACATTTTCCTACGTAATAACTCTGTCAATTTTTAGTCTATAGACTCGAAATTTTAAATACCGGGTACTGAGATTTGGGAAAATCGATGTGACGGGTGTCAGCCAGAAATTTGGATGTTAAGGGGTCAAATTTCAACGATTTGACCTTTAAGAACTCTACAAAACTCCTCCGACAATTTTGGGTCTAGACACTTGAAATTTTAGATATAGGTTCCTTGAACCTGGATCTCACTTAATAAAGTGATTTTAGCCCGAAACAGAAAATTTTAAGGGGTCATAATAGGGGTCAAAGTTTTAAAAAATTACCCATTTTTTTTGTTTTTTTTGCTTTTTTTGCACACCATACACCTCCAAACACCCGAGCAACGCCGGGCACCCCTGCTAGTATTTACTAAATGACAGTTCCAGTATTTTGCAGCCGCTGATTGAACAATCTCTCTGCGAGTAAATCCAAATATTCGGGTCGATGATTCGGGTCACTTGAATAATGTCTACAGATGTAAAAAGAAAAGGTTTACGCCAGCAAGCTTATTGATGGCATTGCGACAACAAATATACACTTATAGATATATAAAGCGACTGCCTCCGAAAACGACTGCCGGGTTTATACCTGATTTTCATGCTTTCCTCTTTGAAAAAAAAACATCACGGATTTCACAAGCGAAGGAGGGTCAAGTGACAGGGGTGTCTGGAACATATCATTATTTTCTACTGTCACGTAAAATAAAAAAAGTGTTGTCCTTATATAATTGCAATTTATATAAGGTGTGGGGAAATAGCTATAGCCTGCGCTTTCCCAAAATGTGCGCATTCATAAAGAATATAGAAAATATGTGTAAATGGATGAATATATTTTTTTAAATTATACTATTCTTGATATTAGTAAAATAACAAATGATGTTAAAAGCAATTTTGAATGGAAATTTAACTCATACAAATTTCGGCAAAAAAAAATAAAGGTTTAACATGCGGGCTTAAGATCAATCAGAGCAGCTATCTCCTCACACTATCAACAAGCGAAAAAAGAATAGTATATGATTCTTTTATAATAACCGAAGATGTATGCTAATTCTGGCTAGGATAAAAACGACGGTAAATATTTTTTTTCGAAGATCAGTACGAGATTTTATCGCCTAAAGAATAAAAATATATAGAGGGAGTTAGTGAGAAACAGAGGGTAACTATTACTATTAAGCCTCGATTCGCTAGTCAGGTGTTTCTCTTTATTGTCTCGTTGTACTAAAGTAGAAGGAAGGTTTGCAATTTACAAGTTCTAGCTTCCACTTGAAATAATTTAGAAATAATCTATATATTAATTTGCTTGTACGTACGGTGTCACGTCATCATCATCGCAAACATAAATTAATGTCAATTATCTCCCTTTATTGTTCAATCTTTATCAGTTTAAATATAGTATAGTATTTTACTTACATTTTTAACGATGTCTTCTGGAACGCTTATGTTTTTTTTTATTCATTAATAAATATATTTTTTACATTTAACGCTACGAGTTCGTTTTTTTATTGTGCCATTTTATCTTTTTTATTATTTTTATTTACATTTGAGTGAGCATAACATAAATAAAAAAATATGTTTAGAAATAAATGTTACAAAAGTCAAGAATAAATCACCGTCACCATTGGCAAATACACTGAGTAACACAGAGTCAAAACATTTTACGTCTTGTTCCGTTTTGTTTTTGTTTTACGGCATATCAATCCTTTTTCGTGTTATTTAATGCTGAATCGAGTAATTTTGTAACATTTATACAGCTTAGCTTCACGTTGTTTACATAGATTTTAACTACCGTGGAATTTCCACGGGTCCTGCTAGTACATATAAATAAATTAAGATACTATAAAGAAAAAAAATCATAATGCATGGGATAGTTATTACATAGCGTAAGACAGCACAGAAAGGGCATTTTGATAATGCAAAATTCACAAAAACCAATGCTATTTTAACAAGTGATTTTCCAAACCTTCTAAATTAATGCTTCTGTACTCTACGGCAACTCAAAATGTATAAAACAATATCACTCTCGCTGCGTTCGTCGATTTAACGGGTAGTTATAAGAATAACAAAACGATAGAAAATTATTAGTAGTTGTATATAAACATAAGTTATTATTTGTGGCTTAAGGTAAAGAGAACGTGTGTGTGTGTGCCTGTATGTATGTGTGTGTTTGTTCGTGTGCGAGAGAACACACCATGTTTATATTTAGACTAAACAAAACTAAATAATTCACTGCTGACTTTTGTGGGCAACTGTTTTTCTTTTCTTTTTGCTTATAAAATTATATTTTTGTTATAATCATTTGCAACATTCTATTGCTATACATAATTATTTGATTACTGTAAAGTTTCTACGGCTACACTTGAATATTTCCCGCGACACTCTTTATGATGATGTCCTACTTTTTATTAATTAGTTAAGATTATGTGTTTTTTTTCTTTATAACACGCGATTATTTATAAGAAAACATAACTCTTGAGATAAATAAAACGAAATTGTAAGTAAATCTTCGTAATATCATGTGATTACGATTTTTATTCTGCAGAAACTGTGTATTTATTTGCAGGAAATAAAAACTGCCTGTTAACGTTCTAGATAACTTGCCTTTTATTTACATAGGGTAAACATATTTTATGAATAATAAACCATTATTAGATAATTTATAGTTCCGTAACCCGTTTTTTGTCAGTCTATTGAATAACAAATAAACAGTTACTCAGAACAGTTTTCTTGGCATTTTGTTCATTTTCAATATATAATGCTGTTTTTTTTCTGATTTTAACACATTTCGAGCGAAGAGCTGCGTATTTTACTTTTTTGTAACACTTTCTCGTGCTTGCAGAGTGTTCTAGAAAATAAACTAAACTTGTAAGCGAGGCAACATTTACTACGTTAGTGTAATGCGGAACCACGAAACGTATTAGAACTGTATATCGAACGATAAACATTACGCTCAACCGTTTCAAAAACAGTTTTTAAAAAAATCCATAATTTCACAATGCTTATGAGTCTCATTAACAGTGAATGAAACAGTATGGGTGTATTTCCAATTGAAAATTCCGTAATGATTTTTTACGTAAATATTTGTTAAACATTTATCTACACAATATGCAAATACTATAAATATATCAGAAACAGTGAATAGTCCGCCATGAAAGTGTATTTTGTACAGTTTTTTTTGGAAACAATCATTCATAAGGCGCACAAAACAATTTATGTAATATTAAAATATGAAGAAAATATAAAGAGGTAATAACATAATCATTACAACATTGCAAGCAATGCCTAACAGTTATTCTTTTTTAATTTTTATTTTTTTGGAACTAGATAAAATTATGCACTGTTTAAGACTTGGTACCGTCCTAAGTAACGATATATGACATTGACATTGTACTTCATCAACGAATTAATCAATAGATGACTGTTGTTTTACATTACTATCACATATGATTTGAAGTTGTTGCAGAAACCATGTCGTTTGTACGTTAATATTATGATAAAAAACTACATTATCCTTCATACAACCTAACGATAATGCAAGGCAACTCATTTACAATCTTGTGGTTTACATGCGATTACCCGTTAAGTGCACACTATATTACTCACGCGTGTCATGAAAAAAGATGACATAATAAACGAACAATTAATAACGGAGTATACAATATGATACAATATGAATTGTGGAATTTGAAATGCTGAGGATTCATTTGTATAGGTTTACTCGGGAGACAATGAGCTGAAAGACATCTGCATCTCTTTTTCTCGTAAATAACATATTCATTATGAAATATAATTTATCTGGCTTGAAGATTGTCTACAAGTGCTCTAAAAATGGAGAATGTACTCTTAGCCATTCCACTCATACAGAAAAAAAGTTTAATGTTAAAAAAAATAGTATTTTGCGTGGACTATTAATTAGGTAACTACTTAAAGAATATATTTGCTATTCAGCTGTGTAATTGGTTCATTTTATATAATTGTGTATTACCGCATGAAAACTTTTACTTTTTCTTTCTACCATACCACTCATATATATATATTTTATTATGTATATATGTTGACATCAGTATGCATGAAATATAGATTATTTCTATACAATAAAGATTTACAATGCATCCGGTGCAAGTAATTTCATCTGGTGTGTTATAAATGATTTTGCCAGCAATTGTGTTCAGAGTAAGGTAATGATAAATGCTATTGAAACGACGGTAAATAAATCGCTATTCATTATGCAATGTGTATTTGTATTAACGCTAGTAAGAAAAGAAGCTTTTACTTCCAATTCTTTGCAATGGCGCAACATACTAATTTTGTTTGGCATTACAGCGCAATAACAGAGTGCTAATAAGAAAGTATCTGTCTATGATATATCGTTACGTAATTGTCTATCGGAAGACGTACTCCTTGTGAAAAGCCCGATTTACATACATAGAACCACATGAGAAAATATATATTGAACACAACATACCGTTGTAATATGAATTGTTCGCTGTTTAATATTTTTATGTGTTTCGCTTTTGAAAAATATCGAAATAATTTGAAACAAGGAAAAATGATCCTGTGAATGCAAAAGTAATGTCGTGAATAATCGACTCTATGTTGATTCAAGATAAATGTTATTTTACTTTTTTTCCAACTGTATTTAATGATTATACAATTATAAAAGACTGTAAATATTTTATTGTTTTATATAATTCCCTGAAAGTTTTGTTATTTGAATAATATTTCATATTTCAAAAAACATTAAATATAGTGCAGCGTTATTTTCTTCTGATAAGTCAACGGCATAATAGATTTACTAATTCATATACTAATTAAGTGAGTGATTTTGCGCTAGGAAGCAGATGCTGCCAAGGACTGTGCACATCAATTGATGTTAAGGCATAAAATGCGAAATTGTCAACATCATGTACTTTGGAATATAAAGTTTTTTGTCATTTGTTTTGTATATATATATATATATATATATATATATATATATATATATATATATATATATATATATATATATATAAAAATATGTATATACTTTTTTAGTGTATGTAAGTATTACATGTTGCCTCATATTCTGACGGATGTTACAGTCAACCAGTGCCGAGTAATAAGAACCTTCTTACGGCGATACTTCTTAAACAACTGTTTGAAGAGGTATCTATTTGTTAATATCTGATAGAAACATGCACCCGAAAATTAAATGATTGAGGGGGTGTGCATTATTCTTGTGGACAATCAGGGTGTTTTATGGACAGAAACTAATGAAACACATTCACAAAATTATAATAAATATATGTAAATTGTGCAGGGATTTTAAATGCAATATTCATAAACGTTGCGTTGCTAAGATTTAAAGTCGGTAATCGGGGCAATGAACTAAAATAGTTCAACTTAGAATGTTTCGCACTATTCTACAAACAAAGAAGTTGTTGTAATGCTAATCTGTTCTACTGCACGTTCTTACGTCAGATTTTTTTTAAGGTTGTAATAAAAAAAAAGATTCAATCATTTTTAGGTGTTTAAAATTAGGAGCAACACCCACGATTGTCTTTTAGATTGTTTTTGTAGAGGCTTGGCTTAAAATTAGCATCTTTTTATTGTTAGTTTTTCAAAAGGGCACGGATTTTATCATATTTAGCTGATATAGTGTAGAATGTTGTTTTTATGAATAGCAATGCTTGACTAAATATGTTTGCAATCAACTATATTACGCTATATAGACAATATTTTCTAATCTTATATAACGCAAAACAAGTAAATATAATAAGTAAAACTGATCTATGGCACAAAATTTAATGGAATCATAGAAATTTGTTTAAATCAAATACATTTAACATAAGAAGGCACTTAAAAAGTAGGAAATATCAAGCACCGGAAACTTTTAAATCTTTATAAGAAGCATCGGCACATATCCGTCCCGCAAGTTATACATAGTTCTTTCCACGTAAAAACAAGTCTCATGGGTGTGTGTAAATAAATTTAAAACTGAGTTTTACAGGTCGATACGAAAATGTTATTAGGTTTTCGGACACCTTTGTGGCACCGCTGAGGTATTCGACCAGCACATTGCAACAAAAGTTCACGCTTGAAATAACAAGTCTTCATGATGCTTACATTATCATTTTATTTTAGTATTCTAGACGATCGATTTGAATACGGCTGCGTCCAGGGACTGTTCGAATCGTGTTTTATTACACAAATAGTGTTTAACGACTTATGCCTTTCTACTTGGAGATTACGATCTGTAGGTTTGATATCTTCTAAAATATCACTAGTAACATTCTTTCTTAATTAGTTTGAGAAAGTTAATACTAGAACAGGCTATGTTTTTTTCATGTGTGAAATAATACTAGTCTAATGAGACTGGTGTATCTATAAACTTAACACTCGTTGTATATTAACCGGTTTTGTTTTAATAGCTAGAACTCATGAAACCAATATGTTTTAGTTTTATGCTCGTGAGTAACGACCTAGAAATAATTATAAGTAGGTGTGAATTATTGATACACTAAATAGTCAGTAATAGAAATACATATATGGTATTCAGATTTAAGAAACCCGGCAATACATATATATAGTACACCTTCAACTAATAGATTGGGGTTGGTGTAAAAAATATGCACAATGAAGACAGTGTAGATGAGCTGGGCTGAACTGCTAGTATATCATTATTGTAAACACAGCCTTTAATATTTTATATCGTAGTAGTTCATCTAGTCTTTGCTCGGTCCCTATGCACGGTTCATAACTTTATGTTCATCTGTATATACATATATTGATATATTTTACTCCTGCCACGTTAACGTATATCTAAAATGTAAAGTTTTCGACCCGAAATTGCGAAAGACGTTTGGTAGAATCTGCTTAGCTAAACTCTTTCAATTTTTCCCCAAAATATGATTAAACATATTGCGGTATATCTGAATATATTTCATGTAAAATTACAAATGTTTAAACACGAAATTGCGTAGATATTTTGCTAGTGACCGCAAATGTCAAATATTTGCAACTTTGACCTCTTGAAAGCAAACTTTTCGGCCAAAAAACGATTACGTAGCTTATTCATGTATGAATACACTTTATGTAACATTTAAAATGTTTCTGCAACAAAATGTTAGAGACAATAGGCTATTTTTTTTACAATTTCACACTAATGTTTACCCTTTTAGGGTTACTGTTTTACGCTCAAATAAAATTCAAAATTTGGAAGAATTTCCAATTAACATTCATCTAAAATTTTGAGGCTTTCATAGCGTAAATTGGCGTAGAAATTTTGTAGTGCCTTCAAAGGAAAAGTCGTTAAGCTTTTAACTTTCGACGGCACTATTTCTGGTCGAAAACCGATTAAAATATACTACCAAATCTCAATGCCCCTTCTGTAAAATCTCGACTCGTTAGAGTAAAAATTGTCAAAGTAGTTGTGTAGGGATATATACACACAACTGACAATTTCATTTTTATAAATATATATCGTGTTTAAAAGAAAGGAAAGTAAGTTTACGACTGCTTCTATTCAAAGAATACACAAGGTAAACAATATATCTGTTGTAACTTAGTTTAACTCGTGTATATACAAACGACTGTAATGTAACCCCGTTGAGTAAAAAAATATTTAAACATAAATACACCACATAGAACTATAATAATATTTATCACCATATTCGTTATTTTTACTAGCAGAAAAATGTAATTGTCAAGATTTCTATTTCTCTACATGCCTTTATTAGAAACTTTTTTCTTCAACGAGGAGGGTGTAGACAGTTGATTTTAGTAGTGCTTGGAGATATTCCTCCGGTTTTTTTTATTAGGGCTTGCATTTGTGATCATTAATGTTAATATTCCACTCCTAACATAAAAAAACGCATTCTGAAGACAATAAAAGACAATATAAGCTTAAATTACTTTTTATTTTCAACATTTTTTCATCTTACACTTTAAGGGCGAAAGGACTGGCTAAATATAAAAAACACTTAAATGTCGAAAAAAATAATAATCAGAATAGCATGGCGGCGAAGGTGGCAAAGTCTGGTCACACTAGAACGTTGTTTGTTAACCTGGAACCTCTTCTATGTCTTGAACTTTTGATATTCTTTACACATTTTTGGAGGCTGCTCGATTAGCGTCCAATAGCCTGCAGAGATATTTAAAAAAAAAACGAGACGTAAAGAATTGTTTGACTGTACTGATTACTGTGTAGGTACGCCTACATTATTTTTTAAAAGTAGTGTCTTTGCCCAAGTTGGTCGTTATTAAAACAAGGGCGCAGTTTAGAAAATTCGTTTTTTTGTGTCCAAGGTTATTTATTTAAGATTATTTAAGTGCATTTTTCACTGGTAGTAGAGGTCGTGGACATGTTTGCAAACAAATACACATTAACAAAGCAAATATACGTTCCTAGGGAACAAACTACTTGATGGAGAAACATATTAAAAAAATAACTATTTGTGTTTTTACAACACAACATGGCATAGTTAACCTCCAAAAAAGTAATCAATATCCATTTTTGATCAATTCGTTTTAACAGCCTCAAACATATAAAAAAAGAAGTATCTTTTAAAATACAAGTTATTAAAATTAAAAATTTCAGCGCAAGTGGACATTTTCCTATATATAAATTTAGCATAACATGTTACTCATTTTCTTGGGGATCGAGCGGAACATGTAATCGTTGGCATTTTTTCAATGTTGGTGGCGATAGTAGGAACAAAAAGCGAGCAGTGGGGAGAGTAATGTGGTCATGAGTTCAAAACTCTTTACAAATGCGTAGATACACTTAAAATGTGTGGGAGAGAGTTTTTTTTTTTTAAAAAGATTTGCTTTTAAATGTTCTAACCTTAAATTATTGTTTAATTTGTTAATCATTATGCATATTTTATTGGAGCTGGCTTATTATAATAAAACTATTCTCTATATGAAATTGATAAGATATATGAGAAAATTTCGTATATCGAATTTTTAGCAACTGAAGATTTTATAATTTATTTTATTTATTTATTTATTTTGCCAACAAGCATAAAAGGTGTAATAAAAAACTTAATAAACTGTAACATTAAATGCATATGGATATTTTTAAGACTCTCCTTAGAATATAACTTACAATTGGATACAGTATATTTAAGGAAATATCCAAGCAGTGAACAAGTACGCACCTTATAAGATTCGATATATTCATCATTTGATGAGGTCTTAGGTTAATTTCTTTTGTGTTTTCACAAACTCGTAAGATTTCCAAGCTCGACTTGCCAGCGCAATTACATTAATAGAGTAAACCTATTACTTTGAACAACATTCACGGATTATGCTCATTTTTAATTGCTTAAGTGATCCCAAAAATATCAGTTGGAGAAGGAGAAATATTAAGAGACTTAACACTATGTAAACTATAGCATGCCACCTCCAAAGCTTTAAAGAACAGATTTATAGAATAGATTAATCGCATCGACAGGTATTAAGCAATCGCAACGCTGTTTTCTAATTGATTGTCAGATACAGATGTCCGATAAATATATTAGGTGTATTGATTTCTGTTTACTTGCTTATATATGTTATCTTTATTGTTTTTTAGTCTTGTTTTAAATAATATTGCATTTGAAAGAGTTATACATTGCGTATGTTTCTTGAATAATTGAAAGGCACTTGAAATGAAAGCAATCGAAATAGTATATTATATAGACGATAAGACAATAAATCTGAAAAGCAGAAATGTCTTAAACATGTTTCTGACAACACTTATATACTATTACATAACTTATACTTTATCATTCACTTGGCATTATATATCATAAAGTGATTGAAAGCTAAAATAGGTATTGGTGTCGATGTACAGTAAACTTGAGTATTGTAAATAATGTAGTTGTGTTTATAAACATCTTGCAGTAATTATCGTTGGATTAGCCTACCCATCTGAAGTGGGGTTGTGCCCAGTAAGTTTGGAGAATAGAAAACATGTCTCTCTCAAAATCATTATATTAATAAAGGCAATTCCTTTATAATTAAATAATTTAATAAATATTAATATGAAAAATTGTGACAATGAATAAGACATAACACACTGATGTATTTTTATTAAACATTGCAAAGATTCTCACCTAATCATTCTAATTATGGTTGGAAAGGATTGTAGTTTTCAATAATACGATTCATAGACATCTATTCTGATAATTGTAAAACACAAGTAAAAATGTCGAACATGTCTTAATTTTTCTGTTGTCAAGCGAAATACAATCATCTCCCTCTTGCGTCGACTTAAGAAAATCAATTTCCGTTGAATACACATACCACTGTAAAAATAGTCCTTTGTAATAGTGGTCTGGGGTAGTTACACTCCCATACTTATGATAGTATGGATTCGTCTGACACTATTTAGCCAGATAGTTCTGCCTTCGAACAGAGCAGACACATAATTTAACCGCTCACAGTCGAAACCTGTACGCTTTCACCTTAATATTGCACCCCCTATATAGGACCTAACCGTCGAATAAAATCGGAAACGGACGCACCAGGTTCTCTTTGAATGAAAAAATGAGTCCTGTAACAGTCTCTTATTCTGCTTCCTTTTTGATAAGCGAATTTGGACCCACAAGTTTTTTCAACGACAGACAAACGACCTCACCTATAAAAAGTTATTTTTTCAAAAGCCTTGAGCAGAAAAAAAAAATACTACGCTGACTATTGCTAAAGAACGGACTGACGTCCTTTCCGACTTTTGGCGTAAATCATGTAGTCTACAAATTTGAAAGTAGACATGTTCATTACCATATAATTTATATCTTTATCAAAAGCCTACATTTTTGGACCGTTAGTTGAAAGCAGACACACATACGAAAAAAAAGGGAACTAGCCTTTTGTTGCGGGCTAGGCGCCTTCGCTTATGCAAATATGTACATTTCTCCTCTTTTAAAAAAGCCATTTTCGTTTTACAGTGTATATTTTAAAAAATATAACTATGACCAAAAAAATTCCATGCCAATAGTATGCATGATTTTCGTTTTATAGGTACAGCAACGAGAAAAAAAAAAAACGAAGGATCGAAAACTCCATTAAGAGAATTCAGGAGAACAATTGTATTTTTAAAAACACATGTACATGACTATTTCTTCGTAAATATTAATTTTGCATATCTTTTCTGTAATATCGCAGTTTACATGTATGGCATTTCTCACACCCAGATTTGTCATTTAAGTCTATTATTTTTTCGAAATGAAAGAACCCTCAAGCCAACTTGTTGAAATGGTACATTTCCATTAGTCTCAGGCTTTGTAATTGCAGAAACGAAAAGAAGCAGATAGAAAAGCAAAAGTAAATCTGGGCTTGACTTTTACTCTTGATCTGAAATGGAACACGTACACCACATCTGTTGCCAAAGCCGCCGGAAAAATTGCGGTACCCTTCTATCGATCCAGTAGATATCTCACCGCTGATGTGATTCTCTATCTACATAAAATCAAGTTCGTCCAAGGATAGAGTACCCTTGTCACATTTGGGCAGGAGCTGCAAGAAATGGCGTGTCATGCTTTGATAGAGTACAAAAATATACTTCCTAGCCTCATCGATGTCGTTTTTCTCCCCTGTAACCACTTTCTCACAGAAGATATGTAGCGAAGTTGTCTTTTCTTTATCGTTATTTTCACTGTAAGTGCTCGACTGAGCGTCAATCTATGGTCACCCCTCGCCAAACTTTTACAAGAAACACTCATCTAGTTTAAAACACTATCAATAATTACCGAAGTCTTTATCGGTGCCTAAACCTAAACGAAGATTCCTTGAACCAAGCTAATTTCTGAGAAGTGCACGCCTGTGGAACCGTCTTCCGTTTTTCTGCTTTCCCGCGTAGTACACTATGGTTGTCTTCAAGTCCAAGGTAAGCAAGATATCCATAAGTCATCCCCCATCAGTTAATACATTTAATGAATTTTGATCAGTGTCAACTCCTGTATTGTCCAATTTCTACTGAACACCCTTTTACCCTTATCCTCGAGTTGCTCCTGGACCTTTATAAGTGTTGATGCCTATGTAAAATAAGACAAAAGGCACTCAATCCGAAAATACGTTTAAACATTTTCTAAGGTGTACCTTATGACGCCTTACGAGAATACCCCATCCCAGATGTCTGGAACGGAAGTGATATTCGCGAGAAAAATATGGCCAGTTTTTGATAAAATATTGCCAATATGGATAAAACTCGCAAAGACAACTGTTCCCAAGTAGAATTACCTGGAGGCAGAAAAATATGTTACAAGATACACAAAAAATAATATTCCTATGGGGGAGCACTCAAGAAGAGGATCGCATGCATGGTCTACATAGGGGAAGTACCACATTCCCCGGATTAAAAAAAAAAAAAAAAAACTTGAAACAGATATGCAAACGCACTTTTAACGAATAAAGATAAACTCCGTCAAACGAAGACACGTTCGACCGTCTGTATAATGAATTTAACAAAAAGAAAAAAATCCACCTATACCGAAATACGTTGTTTCGGCAGAAAAAGAAAACAACTGATGAATGCTTTGGAAGTCAACCCGAGAAAGAAAAACAATATTCCGGAGAAAGTAATCTTCGGTTAGGACGGTGGTCCTAGGTAGATTTTCCCTTTATTTCTATTAGTGTATGGATTCGTCTATGTATTGTGTAAGCCATATATATCTGCCATCGGGCAGAGAGCACGTGCGCAGTTTCACCGCTCGCAGTTTACACTAGGGCTCTTTTACCCTACTAATGTGATCCCCAAAATAGGACAACAATATATATCTATCCATATATATATATATATATATATATATATATATATATATATATATATATATATATATATATATATAGAGAGAGAGAGATAGATAGATAAATATAATTTTCACTTCGACAATAGAGAAATATGTATCCATGGGCGGGGTTAACTGGCAGATGTAATTTTTACTTTTATCGATTTTCTCATGAGAAAAAAAAGTCTGGAAGAAAAATTACAATTTAGAAATGCGAAAATCAATCTCATAAAATTTTACATTTTGAATTCGTTATTCAATTATTTGTAATACATTTTAGCGTGTATGTATGCCTATTTACTAAAACAATTTAACTGATAGATGACTATTTTAAACAAATAGGAATGAAGGAAAGCAAATATGTGTAAAGTAGTTAAGGAAACTTACAATACAGCAAACATTTCTTAGTACAGAATACTCCTTTAATGTTAGAAGTATGTGTGTCTGTTTACATCGTAAAGCAAGTAAACAGGGGCATATCAAAAACGATGCGGCTGAACCCAGTTTTTTAATTAGTCCAACATAACATTTTTTTAATACAATGAACGGTGCGGCTGATAGTATAGGAGGAAAAACGTAGGTTACGCTGTTACGCATGCTACATATAAAGTGTAACATTTGTTTTTATATGTTTCTCTTTTGTCGTTAATTATTATTTGCATATATAATTAAAACGATATAAACAATTATTCATAAGTGTGTAGACGCGAATATAAGTGTACGTATTTCAAAATTCCGTTATGAATAATCAAATCACAGTATTGCCTGCTAAACAATCCACTCCGTTTTATAAGTTAATGTTATTAATAATCTATAAATTGTCGGATGCGCTATAGTAAGATATTATATTTCTTGTTATGTAAAACAACAGTACATACGAACACCACGGATCCAACATAATTATCAATGATACCGCGATGAATAATGCACATTGGTGGTTAAATCAAAAAGTAAACAGTGTAAATTAAAATGATTTTTTCCCTAAAAACTTACTACATACTCATCCATTTTATCTGTATATATATATATATATATATATATGTATATATATATACATGTATATATATATATGTATATATATATGTATATATATATATATATATACATGTATATATATATATGTATATATATATATATATATATATATATATATATATATATATATCCATAATGCCTTCAATAGATTTCAAGAATGTTTTTATTTATGTAGCCACTTTTTTTAATAGTACATACAGGGAACTATAATCCAGTTTGTAAGTAAACTCGTCCGGCCTCATTGAACTTTTTGTATTGTTCACAGAAGTTATCGAAACTTCCAAAGAAGGCATTTTGTGAGTGCGTGTTAATGACTCACACAAAGGCACTATAATCTCATAATGGCACCCGCTGATGTGTTACTTTATGTAAGGGAATAATAAAAAAATCAAAGCAATAATATTTTGGCCAATTAGGAAGGTCAGTAAGTCCATGAATGACCATCTTGCTCCAACTATATATGATAAGACATGAGCAGCATGCGGCCGAACGTTGAACAAATCTTCTGTAATCTGAGGTATCTCGCAAAGAAGTGTGCAGTTTTTACATTGACACTAAACTGCGCAGTTATTGCCCCCATAGAAACCCGGTGTTTATGAGCAATCAAATTATTTATTTGTCACATCAACTGTGATTTTCTGACTTCCTCAATCCTATAAAACGTTCATAATACTTCACAAAAGTTCTGTCTCATTTGAATATTTTCCCACTTAAAAACTGATAGTCGATTCGTGCACGGTTTTTTAGAGGCAGTCTAAAACATTTCATACGTTTCTGTGGCATTTTTCTAGTAATTTTAAATATACGTTTCATTGGTATTTTTGATGCATCCCATTTTTATATAGAACTCTTTGGTAGCACATTTAAAACTGTAAACGACGTAATTCTCTCCGATTCTCTCTTCTCTGATTTTGAGCATGTGGTACAACGGGGAACAGGGTGGCTGAGTACTTTTAATGCTTTTAAAAGCAAGCTTTTATTTTTACACCATAAAAGCTCTGATCTGTATCTACCATCAATGTAAATGAATTCCTCAAGTTTTTACAATCCTCTGGCTGGGCGTTCACTCTCAATCTGAAATAGAACACATTCATCAAATCCGTTGCCAAGGCAACTGGAAAATGGTGGTATTCTTTCTACCAATCAAGTAGATATCTATCTGATGATGCAATTATCTATCTATATAAAAGCCAGGCACGTCCAAGGATAGAGTACTGTGCCCCACCTCTGTGCAGAAGCTGCTAAACAGGTGTAATCTTGCCTTGATAGAGTTCAAAATAGACTTCTTAGCTTCTTAGGGGGTGCCCTTTTTTCTACATAGCAACCCCATTCTCACAGAAGAGAATTTGCAAGTTTATCTCTGCTTTATCGTTATTTACATAGTAAGTGCTCGACTAATTTCCAATCTATAGATTTCCTTCGCACACCTTTCACAAGAAACACAACTGGAAACACTATCAATTATTCCCCCACTCTATATATGTGGCTAAACCTAAACGTAGCTTCAATGAACAAAGCTTCTATGTTAGAACAGCACGACTGTGGAATTGTCTTCCGTTTTCCTGCGTTCCATCTGACTATAATATTGTTGACTTCAATTCCGTCGTAAACAAGTTTTTAATGAGCCGTTACACATAAGTTAACAATTTTACAGAATTTCCATCACTAACGAATACTGTATTCTTTCATTCTACTACTGTTCACTCTTTAACCTTTATCGCCGAGTGGCCTCTGGGCCTTGATAAGTGATGATGCCTAGATAAAAAAAATCCTAACATGTATCAACATTCCAATGAAATAATAAGCCATTTCACATATGCAAGTTTATATCTATCTAAACAATCATATTTTTGGAAAGATTGTATGCATTGGGCACAACTTTTGTGTATATTACTGTACACACCTAATTATTTCAGAATAGACATTGTTAAATATCGAAAAATGAATTCATATACCAAAAAAGATATAAGTTGCTTACTAAATTTCTCTGTAAAATACGTAAATTAGTGTGGATACGAATCAGAAAAAAATAAAATTGTGTACATCAATATTCATGCGGTGCATATTTCTATGTAAAAGTATTCTCTGTAAATTGAATTTGTTGTGTATTATATTAGGAAATCATAAACAAACTATAATTACGTATACGTTAAGTCTTAATCTAATACAGCGTGTTCAGATTTTATAAAGGTGCTACATCAATATAAATTTAACATGATACATGAAGTAAACTCAGCATGTGCTGAACTGGTATGTGTTTCGTATTGGAAAACATATATAGGCAATAAATGTCAGGGACTTTAACCTGAATCAGAGACCCACATCCTCTGCTGTATTATACAATATAGGCATGATTTGTAATTTGATATTTTCGTGATAATATGTGACATGTAACTTCTAAATTACTATTGGGTTTGCAACATTAATCGGCCGTAATCACTTTACAAATACATATTTTTTAAAGTGATGTGATATTGTTAAATAATGAAATATAAATGTTTATCTATATAAACGATAACAGGAGTTTATAAAAACAGTACATTTTATAAGTGTGACTAATTTTTTGGGTTGATAATTATGTTAAGTTTATCTATCTTTTGTTGTACATAATTCCTAACTTTAATAATGATTTTATGATTTTACTTTAAAAGAGTTCTCTCTTTTATGTGTAAATTGCATAAGAAAATAGTGATATCAGGCCACGATAGGCTATATTCTTTTTTTTTCTTTATTCCATTACATACACCGATCCATGAATTGTTTCAAAATTAATGCGAATTTAATATCGTCAATCTGTAATTCATAGCAACTATTTGCGTTATACAAATACTACATTGTTTGAACTGCTGCTAGTATTCTTTTGTCTCAATGTTATATTAGATTTAAAATTAATACACCTTGGTGGTGCTTTTGTTATTTGCCACAAATTTAGAATAAATAAAAAAACAATTTTATTGAAAAAATATCTGATAATAATG